>NW_022984965.1:256025-283319 GCF_010015565.1 Dissoconium aciculare CBS 342.82 | reverse complement strand
CCAAGGCCGACGTCAACGCGCAAGGCGGACACTACGGCAACGCGCTCCAGGCCGCATCTTCGGAGGGCCACGACAAGGTAGTGCAGCTGCTGCTGCTCGCAGGTGCAGTCGATAAGGTCGGAGAAGATGGAGACATAGAGGAGGAACAACATGACGCGCTCCTTCGTTTCCTTCGATACTAGAGTTGAACGCAAGCAAGCGCTGCTTTCGATTGCCCTGAATTACTCAAACCCACTTTTACCTAGCTTCGTATGTACCGCGTTCCTGTAACGTTGTTCCGGTCTAGTAATTTCCGATTGCTGCAGTCAGTCTTAATCTGTCTACTGTACAACGGATTTCCTCTGCTTTTTATTCACGGATTTCTCATCAAGATGGGTGGTCGAGTGGCATACAATATTATAGTCTTACATAATGAGTCCAGAAGCTTCTAGACATGCGGCTAGTCAAATTTACTGAAAGAGTTGCTTTGGTCGCTAACATGCGCCACATTAGCCACAGGCCGCATCCGTCACTATGTTCGCAACAACTGTGGCCGACAAGCAAGCCTAGCCACATTATGTGGCTGCTCTTTCATGTTGTCTCGGGACACAGTGCGTCTCGGGTCGCAGGGATGGACGTTACTTGCATGTGAAAGCGACTTCGATGTGTCTGAAAGAAATCGAACAACGATGCCCTGTTTCTGTACGATTGTGAATCCTGAGGATGATTGTTGGATTGCCCTCAGCCAGAAATCCGTGCAGAATGACATGAGCGACCACAGGATGGCCGATTGTGCAAATTCAGGCGTGTCGTGGTTGCGTGGGTGAATTTGCGATCTGTCACATTTCTCATTGGTCGATGGTCGGCTTGGTTTGGTCCTTGTGGCCACCGACTTGCCGATTGTTGACCTCCTGTCAATGTATCAAACAACTTGATATACTCGCCGAATCAACGTATGCATAATCATCACGCACTCATGCTCGAATGTGCTTGCCAAAATTGTATGTGATCGCACCTCCCGCTTTGGGCATGGCCCCACAGAACGTCTCGCGACGATCTCCGACGGGGTGCATCACGACGTCTCGGGTGGAGGGCACCGGAGTATGGTACTTGTATACGCGCCGAGAAGAGTGCGCCCAGTTCAAACCTTCTCCACTCGGGATGAGACAACAGGAAATGACTGACCGACGGAACTGTGCCGTTCTACACATAGACATCATGCGGCTCGAGTATTCCATGTCGTACAGTACACCCCACGGAACACATTGCATAGAAAGTGAGTTGTAAGCGCCCATCACATCATAATATACACATTCGTATGTATATTACCTCTTTCAGGTATGATTGAATGACCGCGGTCGCTATCCGTCTGATGATGA
This sequence comes from Dissoconium aciculare CBS 342.82, assembly GCF_010015565.1. NCBI lineage: Eukaryota > Fungi > Ascomycota > Dothideomycetes > Mycosphaerellales > Dissoconiaceae > Dissoconium > Dissoconium aciculare. The sequence continues at coordinate 281,961 of NW_022984965.1, read as the reverse complement.
TGAATTGGGCGGAGAAAAGGCAAGTGACGTTCGTGCCCGGCGCGTGCGACACGGGAGCTAAACACGTGAGATCTGCCGTGCGCACGTTCTCCATCACCTCGTCTGCCTCCCCTTTCCCTTTCTACCGTCTGATTCGTCACAGGATCATCCCTGATACTCGCACATTCCTCAAGAGTTTTCCGGCTCTGTACATATCAGCATGAAGCGTGGGGGTGCTGTCCCGCCATTCTGGGAGTATGGGGCGCAGACGTCCTCTCGTCGGTCGCATTTTAGGCGCTGAGATGCATGAACCAGCGGCCGGGTAAGGTTCATGGCGAGTAAAACAGCTATCAATGGCAACCAATCTAATCTGTGGCTGAGATCTCCTAGACATAATTTGTGATCAATGACTTCAAACTACCGAAGAAAGAGGCAGCTGCTTCTGCCACGCTTTTGGTTGTTTCCACAGCTATCAATGCCCAAGGAAGGGACTTGACCGAGATGTTTCGTTGTGCAACCTAGGCCGCTGGATCTTATGATGATTCTTCAAGGGAGAACCCTTGTCGCTGCTCTCCACGGGACCACTTCTGTAACAGCTTACAACATTGGCATGTGGAACGTATCCATCATCGCCGTGTGAATACCCCACGCTTTCTCATCTACAAATACAAGGTATCACTCCCAGAAAGGGAGGTGTCATTAAAATCTCGACATCAGAAGTGTCTGCAAGCTGAGTTCGGCTGTTCCGGAGTTTCACAGACAGATTTCTACCAGAAGGTGAATGTACTCAAATGTTGATCATTGCGAGCGGCTCTCTGCATACAGTGCACTCACCGGTGTGTGTCACCATCGTATACCTTCGAGGCAATTGGCAAATGCTCAGCCCTATGCATAATCGGCTTTTCAATGCCCTACCTTTTGGAGTACCGAACAAACGCCCAGTAATTTGGAATTATACTGTCGTCACTTTGGTGCTTCTCGAGATGTTCTCTATGGAGACAGGACCGGAATATAAATAGCGAGGCGTGGCGTCGATGTGTTGGTTGAATCTACCCCTGATGTTCATGTGGCAAGTGTGAAGACAAACACATTTGACTCTCACTGTTGTTTGCGCTCGTTCGGCGATTGTTCTGCGAAGGTCTTACCTCATTCTACAGCTGGAGTCACCTTTCTCTCTATCTCTCTCTATTCAGGCCTTAAACGACGCCACTGAAACCAGAATTCACTGGCAATCATGGCCTCGCGACTTGATCATCCGATCCCAATGGGATACATCCTGGATGAGCAGTATGAGCAAGAGTCTTCGTTCTCGGACTCAGATGGCCACTGGTCCGAGAACGACGCGTTCTCAAGCGAGAACTTCTGGAGATCGATTCCTTGGCCTATCGATCGATCAGGAGCATCTCTGTTCGAGACCTATAACCAGCAATATGAGGCCGGACCTCATAATGGCGTGTTCGACAATGTTGGACTCGCATCCTCCGTGCCCGTGCCTTATGGTATCAATTTTCAAGATCCTGTTGGCTTTCAGACGTACCATCTTCAAGACGGCAGCCAAAATTCACGGCTTCATACACCATCGATCGACTTTTCCGCACTTCCTACCAATGGTCATAGTAAGTTGCGTTGTCTGATAAAATAAGAGAGTCGAAACGCGACTAACAAAAGAACTTAGCATCGAGTCTTCAACCTCACGATATGCGGAGTGATCATGGCGCATACAACACCACACCTTACCAGCTAATGCCAAGGCATCCGGTGGCTCAGACAACCCAATCCAATCAACAGCCGTTCAACGTACTACTGTGGCAATCGCAGCTCAACACATTCAACAGCTCCGTCAAAACTGCGCAACCACGATACAACATCCAACGAGCCAACAGCACTGCCGGTCTCCATGCTCTCCAACCAAAGCCACCACAAAGCTCGCCTCCCCAGATCCCTTCACCATCTCCAGCCTCTCACCCCAGACGTCCCCGGCGCCATTCCCACTCTCCGACAACGTCAGGGTCATCATCCTCGTCTACCACCGCTCAATGCCAATACTGCAGCGTCATCTGTCGACGCGAAAGTGATCTCCGCCGCCACGTTGACGAAGTCCATTTACGGAAAAGATTCTATTGTAGCTTTATAGGATGCGGAGCTAGCTATCCTCGGGAAACAAAGATGAGGGCGCATTTACGAGCAAAACATCCTGGGCAGAGCTATGTTCGAGGGATGGGGGGCGGTTTCGAAGTTGCTCTTGGGAATTGAAAGATGCCAAAGGCAGAATGTAAATTTAAGGTCAAGATTGATACCATTGCGAATATACCAAATTGTTGCTATCTGGTTGAGATAATTCTTGCCCCCAACGTCTCCAACAAACCTCAAGGAGAGACGAGAAAGCTCACTGCCTCTTCGCAACATCCTCAAGCAGCGTACTCGCCGCAAGTTTCCCCAAATTGTTCGACGCAAGCGGCGAATCCCCCGTCAGAACGAATCGATCACGGTGCACTTCGCCCGTGATCCCCGAGTTGATCGGGGTAATCCCGAGCTTGCGGAGTTCCTCGCCCACCAACCACCGCATCTTCCCGGGGATATATCCAATATCGATGTTGGTGCCGGTGTCCAGGGAATCGGGGAACACGGCGACCTTGTAGCCCTCGTAGATGAATTTATCGCCTTCCGGCTTGCCCACGTTCGCGGCCAACATGCTCGCGGGACCGTGGCAGAGCGAGATGTAGTAGCGCTCGTGCGAGTCTGCCCAGCGGAGGATGTCACCGACGAGTTTGGAGAACGGGACATCGTTCAAGACGCCGTGACCGCCGGGGATAAAGACGCCGATGTACTCCGTGTCCTTGGTGAACCCGTTGCCCCAGACTTTGGAGAGATCGAGCGGCTGACGGAGTTTGGGCTTGTATTTTTGGTAAATGTCCTTGACAGCTTGGTCGTCTTTGGGGAAGGCCCACATTTCCATTTTGACGGGGTCGCCGGAGACGGTGGCGATGTCGATGTCGAAGCCTGCGGCATCGAGGTGGAGGAGTGGGAGGAGCAATTCAACCGGGTGGTTTCCGGTTGAGAAGAACTCATCTCCGGCCATTTGGAGGTAGCGCTCTTGAGTTGCGATCAGGAGGATTTTCCATTTTCCACCTTTGTAGGCGTTGGGGTAGTCGGCGCCATCGAAGTCAGTCTTGGGTGGCACGTATTGGGTCAGGGAGTAGGGGGAAGGGAACCAAGCATTGTCTTCAGCTTGGTCCGCTACGGGTTTGCGATCGGAATTGTCCGACATTGTTCGTGAAATTCAGATTATTATGACAGAAGTGGATATACAGAAGTGGTTATCTTGTGATCTGATCATTCGCTGGAGCAGGGCGTCGAGTATCTACCCATATATAACAGGACTTGAATGATGGCAGTGGGGCTCCCATCATGGTCCAAGAGCTCAAGCTGGAGCTCAAGCTCAAGCTCGAGAGACACCAGCTCGTGTGACGAATTGTCCTGCTCCTCTTGGGAAATGATGTCAGGTCTTGAAATACGAGCACGACAAGGTTGTGAAGGTTCGGACTAGAGCTCCGTAGAGGGGAGTCTTAGCTCAAGTGGATCCAATTACGCAGGGTCTAAAGTTTACATGGGCATGCATCGCGGCCAAATGTAGTGGAAACTCTCCGTTTGATTTGCCGAACACGTTCACAACGCCACACATCACTCCTCGAGTTCCGTTTCATAAAGGAGTGCCTCTTGCCGGTGATTGACTGTATCATGGCACGAATATGGACAGGATCGCAGCAGGAAACAATGCTGGAAAGTCATTGCAATGAAAGAAATGGATCGCTTTAAGCATAGTTTGCTAGCGCGGACTGCCCCGAGCTGAGAAGGATTTCCCATCCATTCCCTCCACTAGCGGCAATAGTCTGTGTACAAGTAAACACGGAGGCACCGAGCCCAGCAACGCAATAACATCATCACCTGTATCATCGGTCTTCCACCGCCCACCACAAGAGCGAAAACAATGAAATCGACCGACCGGCGTTCCGAGAAGACAAATTGAGGAATCGGTAGCGTTCACTCCTTTCACCATGCCCCGTCTCGTCCGACGCACGCCTTTGCTGGAACGAATCAAAGCCAACCTTGATTTTTACGACCTGTTTCTGTGGCTGTGGGAAGAGTTGAATGACGACGCATACGATGAGTGGATAAGGTTATGGGCGACTCCCGCTGGAATCGCTCTAAATCTCGTCTTCATTGCTGCTCGAGGCGCCAGCCGGCCTGGCGAAGGAAGTGGCATGGATGATGTGTTTGGCGATGTGGACGAACGGAAAGGGAGTGGGTGGATTGCTTGGTTTGTGAGTTGCGACACTCGATCCAAGATAGAGGAAGACGATGGATATACTGATCGGAAACAATACAGGCTACGTTCATCGTTCACTCTCTTTCGATCATATGTTGCCTGAATGCATACTATACCTTCACACGGAGACGACATTACCGTCTATTTGAACAAAACGTCGACGTTGCGCCTCCAACACCATCGGCGCATCGAGTCCGAGTAGACAGCTCTCCTGTTACATCTTCGCCACTGCGGTACTTCCAGAACGTAATCGCTTCAACTCGCGCGGCTTCGCGAGCTCATGCCGATCCCGAGCGCGAAGTCTGGGAGCTGCGCATTTGGGACCCCAAGCCGATCTGCTTGACGATCTTCACACTCTTTTCACCAGGTCACTTACTACTTTACTACACCATGCTTCCTACTGCAACCCTGGATCCACGACCATCTTTGACAATCGTCAAAGCTATGTTTTTCGGTGTGCTCCTCTCCTTCCAATTGGGATTGATGAAGACGAACTTTAGCCAACAGGCAAAGGATACAACTCTGCTGCAGAGTCAGGTCATGAACGAGTACGATGTCAAATTCGTCCGTCCAGCGCTGAACCACACAGTGCGCGATGTCGGATGCCAAACTCGTGAGAGTGCAACTTCACCTCGAGGACATCGCACTCGCGAGGTGGATATATACATGCCCACCACCATCATCAAACGCGCCTTTACCACCAATCCGAACTCTAACTATGCGCGACACTATGACCCGGACAATTTATTGGGAATTTCTGTTCAGCAACATCACACTCGCACTTCAGGCAACAGCCTCACTCCTCCTTCGATCCTGAAAACACCTGCAGCCAGTGGCTACTCGCACGCAGAGACACAATCGGCATATTCGACACACAGCAACGCTGGGGCGGATTTTTCATCACCGCTCAAAGCACATCATGAGAAGTTGAGGGAACGTGTTCCGGCAAGAGGAGATGGTGGAAGCCTGGGCGTATATACTCACCCTGCGAGTCCATTAAAGAGAACGGTTGGCAGTTCTCAAGCAAGGGTTGCTGGACGCACAAGTACGCCGGGAGAAGGACGCAGTAGCTTTGCTGATGGCGTGAGACGGCGAGATACGGGACGTTACTGAAGCGGCATCAGCACAAAGCCTATTCAGTTGCATTTAATCACTCTCGGAAGAAAGAGAGAGAGGTCTTTGACTGAGGTCACAGCATCATTATCGAGACAGCTCATAGCTCTTCTCCCGTGGGCCCAATCTCCACAATCTGGTCCGCTCCCTTGTACGGCGGCAGATCGAACCCATACTTCTCCGCAATCTCCTTTCCGACAAACCTCCCGCCGACAAAATGTCTCCCACGGAAGAACTTAACCAACGGCTTCGGCGCGGTCAACGAGATCAGCGCAGTAGGCTGATAATCCTTCCCAACGCCCTCACCCGGCGGCCCATCCTCGATATTCCAACTCGACGGCGCATCCACCGCCAACACAGGTAGCTTCGTCTCCGCCAACGCCCGAATCACCGCCGGAAACGGCTCCCTCACCTCACCCGAGAAACTAAACCCGAAGATCGCATCGACCACACAATCCGCCTCGCCCAACGCCCGCGGGAAGTCCTGCACAAATGAAACGCGCAACTGCTCTAGCTGTGCCCGCAGCGCAGAGTAGTGCTCGTGTTTGCCTTGTTTCGGGTAGTAACATGTCGGCGCGTAGCCGAAGTGCACCAGATGACGCGCTGCGACGAGACCGTCGCCGCCGTTGTTGCCGGGCCCGCAGGCGATGAGTACACGCGGCGTTGTGCTTGGTGGAGAGAGTGTGTGTAGGGCTTGGGCGACGGCGAGGCCGGCGAGTTCCATTAGTTGCGAGAGGGTGAAGGCGCCGGTTGACATGAGCTCTTCATCGAGCGCGGCGGCGGCTTTGGGGCCGAGGGTGCGGAGGGCCATGTTTGAGTGATGGTGATGTGGTGGAAATTTCTTAATCTCTGTCTTCTTTGAGGAGAGGATGGTTTTGTGCAGTATCCCTATTGCATGTATATGAATGATTACTCGATTGTGTCATCAATGTTTACTACTGTATTGAAACGAAGCTCGGGCTATGACGTGCATCTGGTCTTTCCCGAAGACGTTGGCTTCAGTGTGTTCGATTTACTCTAAGACCGCACACAACGTTTACCGATCGATCAGCTGCTAGAATATTTATTCTGTATGGACATTTCAGTATAGACATTCCGCCAAGCCACATCTACGCACATCGTGTTATCCGGGCAAGAGAATGAGGCTCCAAATGCCCCGCGAGTTCATCATCGTGTGCATCGATGCGGCGGACCCCCGGAGGTGAGATCCGGATTACTCATCATGACATCGTTGTTGAGCTGTGATACAGTACGATCAGCGGGGTTGGCATTGCACAGTGAAAGCGATTACATATCGAAAGATACCTGTGGATGGACATAAAGGGATCCGCTTAGCCTAGATATATTGTCCTGTGGCGGACATCATACTTCATCCTCGAGGTGTGCTCTACAAGTCCAACTTGATCAAGACATTCACGACATCACTTCCTGCTTCGTCTTCCTTTCATAGTGCATCACGATCCAGAATTGACGCGTTACGTGTATCACGTCTCCAAATTCAACGATCATATACCATGGCGTCCAAACTCCCTTTTGAGGTGACTATTTCTCCAAGACGATTCGATCAGAACATTACACTGAAGCGCGACATCACAGCTTAACAATCCTAAAATCTTCCACGACAAGGCCTTAGTAGGAGGCGAATTCGTTGAAGCCAAATCCGGCAAACGCTTCGATGTCTACGGTAAGCATCTCAACATAGACCAGACGAAAATCAAGAGTCTCCTGGCAGATCACGCTGATAACCACCGCCTCGCCTTCAAGACCCCGGCAGCGGCAAGGTCTGGGCCACAGCACCTGCCATGGGTCCCGAGGACGTCGACGATGCCATCAAGAAAGCCGCCGAAGCCTTCGAATCCTACCGCAAAGTCAACCCGCGCCAGCGCGCCAAATGGATGCTGAAGTGGGACCAGTTGATCCGTGACAATTTCGACGACATCGCCAAGATCGTGACGTATGAATGCGGGAAACCACTCAAGGAGGCGCAGGGCGAATTGGAGTATTCGTTGGGTTTCACCTGGTGGTTTGCAGGCGAAGCTGAGAGAGTCCAGGGAACGGTCCAGGTTCCGGCTGCGCCTAATCGGAGAGTCTTCACGGTTAAACAGCCCATCGGCGTGGCTGTTGCCTTAGTCCCATGGAACTTCCCCGTCGCAATGATCCTGCGGAAGGTCAGCGCTGCGTTGGCAGCGGGCTGTCCGATGGTCGTCAAGCCGTCTCCAGAGACGCCATTTTCGGTCTCGGCTTTGGCGTATCTGGCCCAGGAGGCGGGATTTCCAAAGGGTGTGTTTAGCGTCCTGCCGACGAGTATGGAGAATACTCCCGCCCTGAGCGAGGCCCTATGCCGGCACGAACTTGTGAAGAAAGTCACTTTCACAGGTAGCACCCGGGTGGGCAAGCTGGTGGCCAAAATCTGCGCCGATGGCTTGAAGAAGGTCACACTCGAGCTCGGCGGCAATTGCCCATTCATCATCTTTGACGATGCAGATCTCGACTACGCTGCCGAACGTACGTTGCTGTCCCCTCTCCATCTGCTGCTAAGAGTTTCCTCAAACTAACAAATCGCCACAGAACTCATGGCCCTCAAATACCGCCACGCCGGCCAAGCCTGCATCTCCGCCAACCGCGTCTTCGTGCAAAAAGGAATCTACTCCAAATTCGCCGAAGTCCTCGCCGCCAAAACCCGCGCTCTCAAAGTCGGCCACGGCGCCTCCCCAGACACCACGATGGGTCCCGTGACCGCGCTCCGCGCCCTCGACAACGCCGAAGCACAAGTCGCCGACGCCCTCTCCCACGGCGGCAAAGTCGTCGCCGGCGGGAAACGTCTCCAGAACACCCCCGGCTATGACGGAGGCTACTTCTTCGAACCCACCCTCATCACGGGCGGCACGGATCAGATGTTGATCGCGCGCGAGGAGACTTTCGCGCCGGTTCTGGGACTGTTCGAATTCGAGACGGAGGAGGAAGTCGTGCGGCGCGCGAATGACACGAGCATGGGCCTGGCGAGCTATTTCTTCACCAAGGATGTGGATCGCACGTGGCGGCTGTTGGAGAACCTGGAGGCAGGGATGATCGGTGAGATGCTCATGTTTCCCTTGTCGTTTTCCTCTCCCCGAATGCGGGTTTGGGGTTCTTCTCGCTGTTCATTTTGCTGACAATGATCTCTTTATTTATTCACTAGGAATGAACACGGGTAATCAATCTGCTGCCGAAGCCCCTTTTGGCGGGATCAAGGAATCCGGATATGGAAAGGAGTCCGGCAAGGATGTTGCGATCAACGAATATTTGGTAAGTTATACCAGTGAATGTGTTTATGCTGCCCTTCGTGTTGGATCTGCCCTGCTGACCACTTTCATCTTTTTGCAAAACAGATCACCAAGACGGGCACGTTGACTTTGAAGGATCACTATTGAGATGTTGAGAATCAGAGAGGATAAGGCTCGGGGAGGAAAGAATCGGCGTTGAGGTAATCGTTCGGAGATTTCATAGATAAAGCATACATCGGCGGCGGCTGAATAGCCAGCTAGCTCATGAGCAGATCTTGTGCGTGTATATATTTTCATCATCGGTTAAGGAAGTTTCAAACCACAGGACTATAATCCTCACATTCGTGTTCCGGATATCTACACTAGTCGTTCGTCCGTCTGCTCACAGATCGCCTTCATCGTAGACACGTTTTCATGAATACATATCCAATAGTTGGAAGCGAGATCACCCCCAGAAAGATCCAAAGCACAGCCAAACACCTCCTCCATCTCGGGAGCCTCCCCCAAAAAGTAAATCATCAGAAGCATCATCTTTCCCAAAAAAATCTAAAACCCCTCCAAAGGTAGAATCGAATCGAATAGCAACGCAAAGCAACGCAACGCAACCCCCATAAAATCAAAGATCCTTCATCAACCGCGACACGGGCGGGACGTACGTATGTCTCGCGGAGACGAGATACCAGCCCGCCGCGAGGATGCCGACGCCGCCGTAGACCGCGCTCGCCCAGTTCATATGGTTGGCGTCGGGGTTATTCCTCAGGGGGAAGAAGGCGAAGACGAAGGCGAGGCCGATGTAGGCGAGGCCGACGGAGTTGCACAGGATGCCGAAGGTCTTGCCCAGGCTCCAGCGGCGCGGGAGCAGCTCCTCGCCGCGGAGGCGCTTGATCAGGATGCAGGACATGGAGGTCAGGTAGGAGGTCAGCAGGGCGACGACGCCGATGGAGAGGATCGCGTTGAAGGCGTTCGCGCTGCCCAGGTTGATCAGGCTGAGCAGCGAGGTGATGCAGAAGCTCACGCACACCGCGTTCACCGGGATGTCCCAGCCCGGCCGCACGTAGGCGAGGTAGCGGTCGAAGGGGAGGCCGTGGTCGCGGGCGAAGGCGAACATCTGGCGGGAGGCGGTGGCGACGTTGGAGATGGCGCTGCACAGGCTGAGGACGGTGATGATGGCCGTCATGATGGTCGCGCCGGCTTTGCTGCCGGTGGCGTTGTAGAAGGTGCCGATGAAGGCGAAGCCGGTCGGGGGGTTGCGCGCGACGTCGAGGGGCCCGATGCAGTAGGCGAACGATATCACCATGATGAGGCCGGTCAGGCCGTTGAAGATGAGGGTGGATACCATGGCCCATGGGATGGTGCGGGACGCATCTTTGACTTCTTCGGCTGGGAGGGGGGTCAGCAGAGATTCAGAGGTGGAGACCGCGCGTGAGCAGAAGGGATTCCCGGTGGCTTACCCATGTGGACGCAAGAGTCGGGGCCGATCAATGCATAGATGGAGCTGCTGAGACCGACCAGGCATGCGAGCCCAATAGAGGACCAGGTCCCGCCGGGGTTCTCAGGGTCCTCCAGTTGAGAGAAGTTTGTCCAAACGTCCAAGCTGGAGTTGCGAGGAGCAAACACCCACAACGGGATCAGGATGGCGAAGAAACCGCAGACGTGCAAAACGAGCACGAGTCCCTCCACCAAGGGGAGTTTGCGAGCAAAGAAGCTGTTGAAGACGACGGCGACGGTGACCACGGCGATGGTGAGCAGCACGACGTGCCACTCTCTGAAATCATTTTCCATGTACTGTTCGTTGTTGAGCGCGATCATCCCGATGATCTGAAAAGCGACAGTCGTGCACTGTCCCGCGATCCCAGCTTGCCAGCCGAGGACACAATACCAGCCTGTCGGTGGAAGCGTCAATGATCATGTTCTGGTGAGGCTGCAACGTGGGCAGAAACTTACCAACGATGTAACTCATGATCTTCTGATACGACTTGGGGGCGAATTCAGAGACCCAGTGATATTGACCTGGCGCAACATTAGCAAATACATCCGACCACCGGGGAAAACCTTGAAACACACCTCCAGACGTCGGCGCCATAGACGCCATCTCAGCCATCGCAAGAATGGCCGCGCCGAAACCGAAAAAGGTAACGATGTACATCCAGACCATACCCGCCAGACCACCATTGATGATGACATAACTGGCAGAGTTGAAGACCGCCTCCCAGGTAATCATCAGGACGGCGGCAAAGCCGAAGATGGGGATGAAGCTGAAGTTTCGGCGCATCTCCTGGACCTTGCCCATGCGGGCCATGTCGCGGCGGTCGAGCGCGGTCCCGGCCTTCTCGGGGGGGAGGTCGGTGACGTCGAAGTCATCGTTCATGGTGACGGTGGAGCCCTCGAGCTTGCCGTGGTCGGAGTAGAAGGATGTCGCCATGATGGGCGATGGTGGAGAGGATCAGAGATAGATCGGAGGGAGGGAGACGACGGCGAGGTGAGTGGCACGTCGTCAATGCCTTGTGCCGAACTCGCGGGGCGCTCTCTCACACGCGATGGGCGTAGAGGTTTAGAGACGGGGAAAGATAATAATAACAGTATGTATGTCGAGGCTGGACGATGGTCGTTGTCGGTGCCGGTGTCCGTCACACACGATGGGGTGTTTGGCACGACCAACGGGCGACGGGCGAGGAATGGGCGAAACGGCCAATGTCCGCGCGCGTGAAGGACAACCGCGATAGCCTGCCACGAGTCTCACAAGCGACAACGGCGGGTGAGAGCAGCGAGCAAACAAAGTGTCGATCTGATGCAAGGCCGAGGAGGGAGGAGATGCAGACGGGGGAAAAGAATGATCGAAACGTCCTGCGCTGGCGTTCTTGTTCTATTCCACGCCGATTCCACGTGGAAGGAACGAGAGAGGGAAAGTAGCAGCAGCAGTAGTGGTGAAAGGTGCAGCATGCCTTGGCGGACCGATTGAATGGTTCGGAAGGGGGAGGGAGATAGGTGGCAGCGAACAGGTCGCGCGAGTGGGACTGTCGCGGTGGTGGCTGTAGCGGATGGTACAGTGCTAACACCAACGATCGAGGAGGAAACTTATCGCCAATGCATGCGAAGCTTTTTCTCGACTCCGCTCGGAGGGTCGCGCAAGGAAATCAAGCGTGGCACTAGAGGGATCGATGGACACCTGCAGCTCTGTTCTGCTACATGTAAATCGGATACATCCTGTGACCTGCGGAAGCGACGGGAGCAATTGGCCGCCGATGATGATGATGATGGGAATGAGAATGTGACAGCACTCGTCGAAGGGATTTCGGGGTTCGGATCCACTCTAGAAGATCAGATAGAAAACAACGTGGGAGCGCAGGCTTCCATCCCCGGAGAATAAGCGAGACTGGGAAGGGATTGACAAAAGGGGATTGTCCACCACAGACGATCTGTTATGCTATGCACGAGAGATGTTACGATGTATGGGAGCGGGGAAGGAATCTCTGGGTATTGGCCGACGCCACTGTCCTGACAATCATCATGGTTGATTATTGGTTATCGGTGGGAGTCCGAAGGAGCAACGATATGAGAGGTCACAACCAAGCGGATTCGTAATGATAATGACAAGGTTAGATCTGTCCACCATCATTTCAGACGCAGGGATCACAGTAGCATTTGGGCGGAGGGGAAGATCTTCGGTGGTGGCTGCTTGCGGAGGCGAGCGGTGGCGTTGAGGGTTCAGAAATTGAGGGAAAATCTCCCTCGCAGATTGTTGCGCCCACAGGACACGAGCGAGGCTGGCAGGCCGGCCGGAGAAGCTTTGATGGTAGCAACAATAATCTTCTGACCACCGGAACTTCGGCGCTGGAGTGTGTACGGCCACACCATTCTCGCAGGCTAATGACTCGTCCGCCGGATGACAGTGACGGCGCATTGGCCCACAGTGGCATCATTTACGGCTATCGCCCACCAAGGACATGCGCGTCCAGTTCTCGAAGCATGTCTGATGCGCATGTTGTTCTCATGTGCGTCGGAACACAAGGCTCTTGCCCAGAGATGATGTTTGTGTGCACGCATGTCTATGTTATTGCCAAGAGATGGCATGCCCTGCGGACGTCTCTAGATGCGCGCACCGACGACGCTGAGGTTGAAATATGGTACATGCGCGACGAAGGATGGAAAATGCGGGAAGCGAAATGAGGAGGAGAAAGAACTCGGGCGTCGACGATACAACGATACGAGGTGAGAAAATGATCAATGTCCAGGTGTTGTCGGAAGATGGTTGCTGCGCGGTGGTGTGTGGTGGTGTGTGGTGGTGTGGTGGAACAACGGGACAATCCATCATCCATGGCAAGCAATGTGGACACGACGGGAAAATCAGACGGCTCCACTAGTCTTCTTCCGGGTGGATCCCGTCCTGTGTCATTGTTATGTACATAGTACTGGACAAAATGTTCGTCAGCCCTTGTTGTCTTGCCTCCCGAGTCAAGACCCTTGTTAGATCAACCGACATCTTCTGGCGAAAAGAGGGCCATAGGGTTTGGAACTATTTTCTGACATGTCAGATCTTACAGCCGATCAATGGCGAGTAATGGGAATGGCCCGTCGAACAAAGTCATATGTTTCCAAACCCACACATCTGAGTTGGCGACTAGACGGACTGCATTTCTTCGTCGGAAGAGAGGTTTTCCATGCAAGGGATCATAGGGAAAGGCAAGCAGTGAAGCCGCAGTAGCCTTGTACAACCAGTCAAACCACTTCTGCGACGAGTTGCGACGGGACGGGAACTCTGTCATGTCCAACAGGTACGAGAGCGAATGCGGAGTCTTTTGAGTTTCATCATGTATTCGATACACTAACTAGCCCTTCTTCGGCCACATTGGTGAGGCTCTCAAGGTAGGTAGCATGCTCTCCTGCCTCAAGCAAATGTCGTCCGCGTCGCACTTATGCAATGCAGAAACCGGGCACCGTCTATCGTGCTTCAACCATCGTGTAGAGCCGCAGGAACAATGCATGGAAGGTAGCTTATGTGATCAGTCGCTGATGAGGAGGGAAAGGGATTCATACGGTATCTATTTCTTTCTCGGAGCACAAAGGGCGCGCAACGTGGGTGCGGCATGATTGGCTCTAGGTACATATACTTTGACAGAGATATGGCGTGATCCGATTGTGAGGGGATCTACAGTCCAGCACACAGGACAGGCATGAGAAGCATTGTATGATTTTCTCATGCCCGTCCGTGATTCTGGGCACCCACGCCACAATTGGATCGTCTTCAATCACGACATCCTCGCGAGGTTCCACCTTCCCCCGCCGCATAGACGGGGATGAACCTCCGCTGATTACTCGCACTGACGAGGGTTGGGGAGGAAATGCCGGAGCGTCTCCCTGAAGAAGAATGATATGCTGCAGAGAAGGGTTATTCGCGGGCGTGGGTTGCGATTTCGGCCGCATGGGACTACTGCATGCACGACGATGTCTGCTGCAGCTGCATTGATAACACGTTGGAGGACGGAATATCGACGAAGGTCTCTCTGGAGTTTTACAGACCAATCACCGGACCGTGAACTTCGGCATGGATATGCGAGAATGGTCGTTTTCAGGCTCTCTCGTCAAGGGAAATGATGACGTTCACCATTCACATTCTCCCCCTTCTGCACGTCGACCTAAACGTTCGAGAATCCAAACTCTATGTTGGCGGTGCGGGTCGCGCGCGACGCGCAACATAGGACTCGCATCCACTCACCTTATCATTTGCACGTCCGCTCTGAGCTACAGAACTCTCGGTACCTGCGTCAGGAATCACGAGTAGGCGAGATATTTGTCATTGACGTGAGAGAAAATTGTTCGACGTGCATGCATGTTGTTTGGAGCAAACCCAACACTATCGTGCATCCACCTCGGAGCGAGGAAGAACATCCCTGTCGTCACCCATGGGACCTCGCTGTGGAACCGTCTCTTCAACCCATGGGCCAAGACGATGTCGATTCGGCTGCTGTACCACGGAAGAGACAATGGGCCATGACAGATGCGCAACATGAATAGACCCGTGGTCGAGGGAGTGGATGGGCCGAGAAGTGCCACAGCGCTGGTCGAGACGATGACCTCGCATCGCCATCGAGAAGCTATGGATGTCGATTGGGCCGGGTGTTCGTGAGGATATATCTGTCAATATCCTCGGGCATGCAGAATCTCGAGATCCCAACCCGCATGACAGCGCTGGAGACGCCACCATCTTGCTCGCAAAAAGCGGAGGAATAACTGTATACTATACCTAGGTATGTAGAGATGTAGAGATGGAGCAGGGCAGGGCAGGTGAGAGATCTGCGGGCGCGGAACCAGACCACGATTGCAGCACCTGTGGCGTTTCTTTTCCCGCGCATCTCACCCCAAATTTCTGCACAATCCTGCAGTGTGATATCCATGCATTGGGGAATGTGTCGTGCCATGTACAGGTACCCGCGGGACCATTCCATCTCCAGTAGCGGGCAGAGGTGGAGGTCTCCAATATCATCGACCAGATCCCTGGGAGAGTGTGTTTCACTTGAGCTGTCACCCTGCTGTAATGCCATCGGAAACTCCGCCCTCGAACCCATGCATCTGGCTCTGTTCGGAGAGAAACACACACTAGGAGCTGCTCGAGACTGGGGCTTCTATCTATCCTCCGAGACATGAGGAGGATCCACGCATGTGAATATGCCGGGGACAAACAACACTGCGGGTAGAGTTGTAGTGCTGTATCTCACTTTTCAGCGCTGTCCTCGCTGTATCGTGGACAGACACAACCGTGGGACCCGCGCTTGGAAAGGCAGCCCACCTGGGCACTAGTAATCATACCGTTTCGCTACGTTTTGTACCTGCACAGCACACCGTAAGTACGTGCGTGCGTGAGGGAGACGGAGGAGGTGCACGGAGGGATCCGCGTCCCCCGCTGCTGCACGTACACACACGCAACGCGCGCAACCACGGGATCCTCCTCTCTCCGCCGTTCGTTCATATTGGGAGAAAAACATGGGACTCGCCCTGTCCTCTGCTTTTCCCACGATGGAGTTGTTAATGCACACGACATGCTTGATCTCGCAGCTGCAGGCTTCCGGTTTCCCCTCAGCATTTCCTCGCGTGATATGCGCAACGTCTGCTCCTTATCACCTTGCAGCAGCAGCAGCAGAACTTTCCTCAATCGCCCGTCGACCCAGTCTGAGACGGTGGATGATGGGTAACAAGTGTGCAATTCTAGCCGTGATGATGCATCTGCATGTCTCGCATCCACGCCAGAGCCGCGTGCGTGTGCGTGCGATGGGATTGAGATGCCTGGGGAGAGGAGGAGGAATGGGAGACCGTTGGTAGATTCCTCCGACAGGCTGCACGTTGCTACCGCTGCCGTTCATCAACTCAACGGTTTCGGGCTCCCGAATTATCCTGTATGGAAAGTGTAATTTCTTCATGGTTTCCACAGAGGACAGTCGGATTCGGATGGAGAGGTTCGGGACGTATCGTGGAAATCGCTGTTGGGCAATATACACGCCGTAGCCGATCATTGAGATGAATGACCTTGACCGAGGAATCGTGGAGTTTCGTACGGCATGTAGTCTTGTCTGGTATTTCCTGCTGCTCCCGCTCCCACTCCTCACTTTTCGCGAAGATCGTCAGAGTTGTCGTCTGCCGTGGTACTCGTTTCGCTTGTACTGTACTGTACTGCACTGTACAGTCACCCAGTCCTGCCTGCGTGCCCGCGCGCGTGTGTGCGTGTGTGTGTCCCTGCATTGCCATTGTTCTTTCTTGCTGGCACGAACCTCGGGAATCAGAATCACCTTCTCCCAACAATCAGGACCAGGACCAGGACCGATTGTCTCGCATTCGCTATCATCAGCGTACAACAGTGAAAATTGACTGGCGTCTCGTGCACTACTGCGCTTCAGCCTGACTTTACATACATCAAGCAAGCCTTTCCCGTCCCTTCCCTTCCCCAGGGAATCCATCCCGTGGCGCGCTGTCTTTTTCCGCCTCTCCCGCCGCCATCGCCGTCGCCGAGCCATCAGCAGCATATCACATCGCATCGCCCGCGGCCAACACTTTCCCGTCTCTGGGCTTTGTGCTTGTTCGTCACCAGTCTTTCAACCCTGTCCCGTCTCTTCTGTCACGGGCGAAAAGTGCCGGCTGGGCGTTCGAAGGACCTGCGCTTTTTCGCGACACCACGTCTGACCACACACAGCCCCGAGCGCATTGGATTTGCAGCCCTCTTTCCCTTTCCGACCCTGTGGTGGTGAGGAATTCTGGTCGTATGGACTGTAGCCCGATCCTACTCTCCTCCATCTCAGCTGCGCATACATAGCTTTGCAAGCCTCTGCCGTCGTCGCCGACTACCGTAGACACGCCGGACCTGCTCTCTGTCAATCTGTCTATCTGTAGGGTCTATTCGGGCTGCGATCTACGTGCGAACCGAAAAGCCCCACGGCCTTGCTTACATACCTACCTTCGCTCAGCTCCCACCCTTTCAGTACGGCGCGAAACCTTGGGAACTCTTGGGACGGAACCGGGTGGACACGACGACCACGACGACCACGACGACAAATCTCCGGCTTGTCGACTCTCTATCAGCTGCTCGCAGACTATACCGGTGCCGCCAATCGCGCGCAGCTTCTCGGCTGTTAAATCCTGTGCGCACCAGCGAGGCGAGCTGAGAGTGAGGTGCAATAGCGTACGACACACCTTCCATCGCACAGCGCGCGCGGCGCAGCGCGAGTGAGCGAGCGAGCGAACAGCGCATTTTTCGCGGGAATTCACTCCTCGTCGACCTTGAACCTCGCGCCACCGTCGGGCAACAGCCAGCAGCCACCCATATTCCTCACGATGGCCGACTCATCATCAGCGCCGATGTACGTCGAGGGTCCACGTACCTTCGTCACCACGGACCAGGATCACGGCGGAGTCGCACTGGTGATTTGTACGCTCATGGCGACCTGGTCCGTCCTCTGCTGGATCGTGCGAGTCTACATGCGGGCGACGGTCAGCGCGCCGTTTGGGGTGGATGATTTGGTTTTCACGATTGCGACGGTATGTTGAGGCAGGCTTTCTTTGGGTTCTGCGAATTCTTGCGCACGCCTCGTTCTTTGGAAT
This sequence comes from Dissoconium aciculare CBS 342.82, assembly GCF_010015565.1. Taxonomy (NCBI): domain Eukaryota; kingdom Fungi; phylum Ascomycota; class Dothideomycetes; order Mycosphaerellales; family Dissoconiaceae; genus Dissoconium; species Dissoconium aciculare. The sequence continues at coordinate 264,195 of NW_022984965.1, read as the reverse complement.
CTGTGCCCTGCGAATCGTGGCGTTCTCATCTGGTTATGATGGAAATGCAGCGTCGGTCTCCCACTCCTGGCCGAAACAGGATGAAGTGGTGGTCGCTACCTGGCGGAGAATGCGAAAGGTCACTCGAGGGCACTATGGTGCGTGAAGAAGAAACGTTCGCTGACTGATGATTTCACTTCCAGATCTTTGGAATCATACAAATGATCGTGTCATGTGTCGCCATTTCGTACGGATTCGGAAAATCCACCGTTCTGCTGAGCGCGGATCAGGTTGTCAATGCGGAAAAGGTGAGAGCATTCAATATCCCTCGAGATCCTCCCATATGAGTCGCAGCTGATCCTCTCCATCAGGCGTTATATGCTGCGCAATTACTCTACATTGTCACGAATGCGCTCGCCAAAGCCACAGTAGCGTTGCTGTTGGCTCGAATCGTCTTCATCAAGAGCCGAGTGCTGGCTTGTTATTGCGTCCTCGCTGCCGCCGTGCTCTGGGGTCTGGGTTCTTTCTTGACTGTCGCCATTCGTTGCACCGACCACCCTCCTTGGCAAATCATTGGCAATGATCAGTGTCCCAGTCTGGTGAGTGTGCCCTCATGAATGGTCGGCAACATAAAAGAAATACTAATTCTGATCTCCTTCAGCTCACCGAATGGAAACTCGTCGTGGCGTTCAACGTCATCATCGAGCTCGCTCTGTTTGCCTTGCCGGTCTGGTTGGTATGGGGTTTACAAACCAGCTTAAGGCGAAAGGTCACTGTGGTCTCCGTTTTCGGACTGCGACTCCCGTACGTTAAGATCCCTTCTCTCGCCGTCATCCAGAGACAGCTTCCATTTCTAACTTACGGATCTGACAGTGTCATCGCCGCCGCCATTGCTCGAATCTACTTCCTCAACCGCGCCGGTCACACCGATCAACCTCTCCTCACCGGCGTGCCGTCATTCATCTGCCTCAACATCGAAATGCACTACGCCGTCATGTCCGCCACCTTCCCAACGCTCAAACCCTTCGTAGCGGCCTTCAACACCAGCTGGGGCACCTACGACTCCCAAGGCATCAGCGGCTACGGCAGCCACCCATCCCCGTCATCATCTTACGCCATGAACTCCCTCCCTAAGCACGGCACGCCCCGCGCCCACTCCAAACAACAACCCGCCACCAACGCCTCCAAATCCCGCTCCAGCAAGATCCGCTCCGCAATGACCAGCAGCAACCACAGCGCCAGCGCGACCCGCTCCGCCGACCGCGAATCCATGGCCAGCAGCGACCGGCGCCTGCGCTACGGCAAGAACGTCACCTCCATCCGCAGCAACAACGTCGTCCCCTCCAAATCCGCCTCGACCTCCCCCATCGACATCCTCGTCGGCCGAAGCAACTCCCACTCCAGCCAGGACTCCAACCAGATGATCATTCGCCAGACCATGACGTGCGAGGTGCATTACGAAGAGGAGGATCTCAGTCTACCACGGATGGGCTCGACGGCGCAGGACAACGACTCGATCGATTTCGCCTCGCCGGATGTCCTCGCGAAGAGGCAGGGCTGGTGAATGAAGAGCTTGTGATGATTCCTCGGATTGGGGAGAATTTCTGACCCGCGATGTGTCCGTCGCGACACGCGGACTTGTGTCTTCCCTTCCCTCGAGGTTTTCTCTCAATTTCAAGAACATGTGGTGCTCGCCGGCAGCACACACGCGCCAACACACTTCAACTGGGATGGAGGTCGACTACTACGAGCGGTACCATCATCCCTGCCCGACCATTCCACAGGGAGACCTCGGCGCCATGGCCACAGCGGCCCGCGAGAACGATCCAGCATCCTCCGATTTCCCGCCGTCAACCGGAGAATCCGGCGAACCGCCCCAAGTGAGCATCGCGGGAGAAGCGGAAGCCACCGATGAGTTTTCCGCTCGACGCAGAAGACCCGCCGTTCCACCCCCGCCTCATCCACGAAACGGAGTCGGAACGCCGGCGCTGCTTTATACCACCTCCCACCTGTGCTGCGGACCACCAGCCCGGACACATCCGAGCGGCCTTTCTCCACCAGGAACCACGCACGCACGCGCGCGCTTCCCTCCTCGCGGGGAAAATCGAACAAGAAATGTGATGACGCGGGGAAACATGTCCGGTCTCGTCCCCGCGTACACGAAACCTCCCCAGTGGCCAGTGGCGAGTCCCTAACGACGAGGGCGTGGGAAAACGAACCCGCTTGAACATGCGGACGGATGAGGGCAGATTCGGCGACCCGCTGCTGCAGTGCCGTCATCGCTACGATTGCGTAAATGATTTTTTTATCCTCCGTTTGGATTCGCTTATGGGCACCTTTTTATAAATCTTGTTGGTCACGATACCCGATATTTTGATGATGATGGAAATTTCGCTGGAGACGACGGAATATATATACATATATGTGGGAAGAAGGGAAGAACGAAAGGATGGAAGGTTGGAGAGATCTAGGCTCTCACCGAGGTGTGAATAGATCTGTTTTGATCGGCATCTAGTTTGATGATATGGATGTCCTCTTCGCTTTCATACAGGAATTCCTCCCGAATGTGATAACAAGGGCTTGGAGCAATTTCCTTCTCGGATACTCCTTGTTCCTCCTCCCGCCTCCTCCTCTCATATCGAGGTTCTTCAGTTCTTTTTCTCGCTCTTCCCGGCGCGCCGTTTCCTCAATCCATCTCCATCGCGTCGTCGTCGCGGTCGTCGTCGTTGACATTCTCATGCCCGAGGCCATCATTGCCTCTCCCGTCGGCGAGAACCTCCCTCTGATCATCCCTCCTCATCTCCCCGTAGCCCTCACAGCCATACCCATGCGCCGTCTCGACATCAACATCCTCATCCCCCTCGTCATCCAGCATCTTCCTCCCTCCCCCGCCATCGTACATGCAGTCCATCTCCCGCTGCCGCCGCGTCGCTTCCAGCAGGGCCTTCTCCCGCGCGCGCTGCCTCGCCTCGAGGATCGCCTTGCGGGTCTCGCGGGAGCCACGTTCGCCCTGGGTGAGCAGGGCCGGGGCCGTGTTGTACAGGACGAGCTCCTGCTGTGAGGGAGGTCGGGGGTTCGGGTTGGGGTTGAAGCGCAGGACTTCGGCCGGGATTTGGTGGAAGTGGCGTTCGATGTCCGGCAGGAAGATCAGCCGCGAGGAGGCTTCCCGTGCGGCGTCGGAGGCGGCGATGGAGGCGAGCTCGTGGTCGAGGTTGGAGATGTATATCCGGTGGCGCGAGTCGTCGAGCGACATCGCCTCCGCGGAGGATGAGCCATCTTGGGTGGTTTGTGAGGGTGGCGGGGTCGTGGAGATCGGGATGTAGTAGTTGCTGTTGCTGTGGGCTTGGGCATTGGCTTCTGTGGAGAGGAGAGGATCGCGGTTAGTTTCTTGTCGTTGTTCTTGGGGTGGTTTTGAATGCTGTGGGCGCATACCGAGGCTCAGGAGATTGAATCTTTTTGTGAATCTCTCTGAATCATGTTGGGTGGTGTCATTGGCCTTGCGCTTCCCTAGAACGCCCTCCGATGGTTGTTGTGATGGTGGTGGTGGTGTTGCGGCGGGCGCGGAGGAGGAGGGAGTGGAATTGGGGAGAGCATCATTTCTCCACATCTTCTCGCCAATCTTTCCCTTTCTCCGGCATAATATTCGTCCCACCCTTTCCTTCCTCTCTGGTCATCAATTGATTGTCCTGTGCTGTACTGTATTGTATATTATGCGCGCGCGAGGCTCCGCTAGCGACGACACTCATTCCATCCTTGTGTGAAACGACTGGGTCATCTGCGGAGGGAGTTCCGATGATTATCGTGATAACGAAGGAGCGGTGTTATCTCGGACGGTGATAGCGCGCGCGCGAAAGGGAGGAAAAGAAGGCAAAGCTGTGTTTGTTGGTTCCACCAGCGAAAGAAAGAGGGTTTCGCATATATGCGGAGTCATACTTATCCTCCTCGCTGTGTGCTGCTGCTGTTGCGGCTGCTACCAAGACGATCCCCCCAGAACTTTCTACGCACAACTGGAAACACCTTCACCACCGCTGCCACCACTACCACCTCTTCTTCACATTTACACCGATCACGGAATACGGTGGGAATAGTCGCAGCAACAGCAGCAGCAGCAACAACAACTACTGTCCGCGCCTCATCGTCGCCGCCACTTCCACTGCCTCGACGACTGCAGCGGGGTATTTCTCCCGGGCGAATTTCAACGGCCTCAACAATGGCCGCCTCCACAACTGGCTCGACGCCTGAGTGGAGCGCTGTCAAGGTGCGACAGACATTCATCGAGTAAGTGGGAAATCATGTCCATCATTTCTTTTCGTTCCTCCTACGGGATCAATGGTCGTCATATTTGATTGCATTCCTTGCAACAAGGTCTGGACTGGCATGGCATATATGCGAATATGTCGAGATGTCCACGACACGAACATCGACTACGAAGACCATGCGAGCAAATTATCATAAGCCAAAAAGGAAGAACCAACCCATTGACAAGGAAATCGATAGCTACTTCAAGAAACATGAGCACACTTTCATCCCCAGTGGCAGCGTTGTGCCCCTCGCAGATCCCACTTTGCTCTTCACAAACGCGGGCATGAATCAATACAAGTCGATCTTCCTGGGGACCGTCGACCCCAGCTCGGATTTTGCCAAATTAAAACGTGCCGTCAATTCACAAAAGTGCATTCGTGCCGGTGGAAAGCACAACGATCTCGACGATGTCGGCAAAGACAGCTATCATCACACTTTCTTCGAAATGCTGGGGAACTGGTCATTCGGAGACTACTTCAAGAAGGAAGCCATCTTCTTTTCATGGGACCTCCTGACCAAGGTCTACGGACTCGACCCTGATCGGTTATATGTCACATATTTCGAAGGCAAAGCCGATGTCGGCCTCGAACCTGATACCGAGGCCTTGGAGTTCTGGAAAGCGTGTGGTGTACCTGAAGATCACATCTTGACGGGTGACATGAAAGACAACTTCTGGGAGATGGGTGACCAAGGCCCTTGCGGTCCCTGCTCTGAAATCCACTACGATCGTATTGGCGGACGCAACGCTGCCAACCTGGTCAACCAAGACGACCCAAACGTCATTGAGATCTGGAACAACGTCTTCATGCAGTACAACCGTGAACCAGATCGAAGTCTCAAGCCTCTCCCGAACAAGCACATTGACACTGGTATGGGTTTCGAACGACTAGTCTCAATTCTACAGAACAAACCGTCCAATTACGACACGGATGTCTTCACTCCCCTATTCGCGCGCATTCAGGAGATCACCGGGGTACGACCATATGCTGGCAAGTTCGGCGAGGAGGATGTCGATGGAATCGATACTGCCTACCGTGTCGTCGCCGACCACGTCCGACTTCTCACGTTCGCCATTGCAGATGGTGGTGTGCCCAACAACGTCGGTCGAGGATATGTCGTCCGTCGTGTGCTCCGACGTGGTGCCCGCTACGCTCGCAAATACTTCAACACCGAAATCGGAGATTTCTTCTCCAAGATCGTCCCTACGTTGGTCGACCAGATGGGTGACATGTTCCCGGAGATTCGCCGCAAACAATCCGACATCAAGGAGATCCTCGACGAAGAAGAGGTCAGCTTTGCAAAAACCCTCGACCGAGGCGAAACCATGTTCGAGAAGTATGCGGAAAAGTGCAAACAGAACGGAGAGGAGACTTTGGCCGGCGCTGATGTTTGGCGGCTGTACGATACGTATGGTTTCCCTGAGGATCTCACTCGCCTCATGGCCGAAGAGCGTGGTCTCTCCATCAAGGATGAGGATGTCCGCGCCGCTCAGGAGAAGGCACGCGACGCATCAAAGGGAGAGAAGAAGGCGGCTGCGGAATTAGTCAAGCTGAATGTTCACGACATCAATGCGCTTGAGCAAATGCCGGATGTTGTCAAGACTGACGACTCGGCCAAGTTTCAAAAGGCAAACATCGACGCAACTCTCAAGGCGATTTACCACAACGGTAAATTCATCCAGACCACTGCTGATATTCCTGAAGGAGAGCAATTTGGTGTGATCCTCGACAAGACCAACTTCTATGCTGAACAGGGTGGACAGGAGTACGACACTGGTCGGATTCTCATCGATGGTGAAGCCGAAATTGATGTTAAGAACGTGCAGGTCTATGGTGGATATGTCATGCACACCGGTTACATGAACTACGGCACCCTGAAAGTGGGCGACAAAGTCCTCTGCGATTATGACGAACTACGGAGACAGCCGATCCGCAACAACCACACTGGTACTCACATTCTCAATTTTGCCCTCAAAGAAGTCCTCGGCGATGAGGTCAACCAGAAGGGTTCGCTTGTCGCCCCTGAGAAGCTTCGTTTCGATTTCAGTCACAAAGCGGGCTGTACCGATGCTGAATTGGTAAAGATTGAAGAGATCAGCACCAGCTACATCCGGCAAAACAGCGAGGTCTACTCCAAAGAAGTTCCCTTGTCCCTCGCTCGGGAGATCCAGGGTGTTCGCGCTGTCTTCGGCGAGACCTACCCCGATCCCGTCCGCGTTGTCAGTGTCGGCGTCCCCGTCGAGGACCTCCTCGAAGACGTCCACCGACCGGAATGGAACAAAGTCTCGGTGGAATTCTGCGGCGGCACCCACGTCCGCAACACCACCGAAATCAAAGACCTCGTCATCCTCGAAGAGAGCGGCATCGCCAAAGGCATCCGCCGCATCATCGCCGTCACCGGCCAAACCGCCCACGCCGTGCAAGAAGAAGCCAAAATCTGGTCGGACCTCGCGACCACCCTCGAAAGCCTGCCCTACGGCGCCGAGAAGGAATCCCGGGTCAAAGAAGCCGCGGCGGCGCTGAACCGCCTCAGCATCTCCGCGCTCAGCAAGTCCGCGCTGCGCGAACGTTTCGCGACGCTCACGAAATCCAACCTCGACGAGCAAAAGAAATCGCAAAAGGCCGAAAACGCCCGGGTCCTCGCCCTCGTCAACGACCACTTCTCCGCCAACCCGACCGCCTCCACCCTCGTCCTCGGGCCCGTCCCCGTCTCCGCGGGAACCAAGGCGATCCAGGAAGCCCTCAAATTCATCGCCGCGAAACACAAAGAGAAGTCGGTCTATCTCCTCGGCACGACCTCCGACGGCGAGGAGAGGAAGGTCATCCACGGCTGTCACGTCTCCGCCGACGCCCAGGGCAAAGGCGCCGATGCGGCTGCTTGGGCGGGCGGTGTGGCGGAGATCGTCGGAGGCAAGGCGGGCGGGAAGGGAGCAACGAGTCTGGGACAGGGGCCCGAGGGAGGCAAGGCCGAGGAGGCGGTTGAGGTGGCGAGGAAGTATCTGGAGGGGTTGAAGATCTGATCTCGTTTTCTTCTTCTTGTTGTTCTTCTTCTTCCTTTCCTTCTTCGATCGTTTCTTCGATAGTTGACATGGGGCCTTTGCGAAGCCCAGGCAGGCAGGCAGGTCAGCCACGGTGCTTCTGCCTCTTTTTTTGTTTCGTCTTTCTCCCCCTGAAACGCACGTAGACCGTCACAAAGAGTGACGACGAGCGAGAATTCTGTAGAAGGCCTCGAACTGCAATATCAAATCATATGATGAATCCCGTCGACCGCACCTTGCACGCACATCCCATCCCCCCTCGCCCGCCGCCGGATCCAATCTCCCCTCGCGAGGAATTTTTCGGACAGAGTCCCAGGAGAGAGGGAGAAATGTCCCGAGACCCGATTCCGATGGCGACCGGCTGTTCTCATTTCCCCGGAGGAAGAGAAGAGAAAAGAAAAACAAAAGAGAATAAAAGTAAAGGAGAGGAGAGGAGAGGAGAGGAGATCAGGACTTCTGTCCGGAGCAGAAAACGGCGGCTTTTCCTTTCCCTGTTCCCTTTCTTCTGGGCCTGGGGATGTCTCTCCATCTCTCTCTCTCTCTCTCTCTCTCTCTCTCTCTCTCTCTCTCGCGCTCCCTTCCCCCCAAAGCGATACTAAAATGAACCTCTTTTACGGGATAGAGAGATATAGAATACAACCATCTATATATGCCGTAGACAGAGGTAGGGCGGAGAGAGAGAGAGAGAGAGAGCAGCGGCCTCCCTCCCGCTCTCTCACCATCCGTGTGGAAAGTTGACCGAGTCTGGATCTCGTCTCTTTCCGACTATCTCCGTTTTCACTTTTTCATGTTCGGTCTTTCGTCATGATTCGGTGGATAAGCTTCAGGTCAGGGGGACGGAGGGGAAATTGT
>NW_022984965.1:164872-255119 GCF_010015565.1 Dissoconium aciculare CBS 342.82 | reverse complement strand
CTCTCTCTCTCTCTCTCTCTCTCTCTCTCTCTCTCTCTCTCTCTTCCGTAAAGTGCCTATCCGAACGGGCAGTACTGTTCTCGATGTGGTCTGTATTGCTCACACCCCTCTGCTGACAGGAACTTTTGCCTGCTGTTCTCCCTCGGCGTCTATTCCTCTTAGCTTTTCTCCTTCTTCTCTCGACTTGTTTTTTGATGACCTGCAGGTGTTGACTCGGATGCTGTCCGTGCAGGTGGGTTCCGCGAGGCGGCTCTTGTTTGAACCCAGAAAGGGGAGGTGGAACCAAATTTAGGGAGTCTTCGAAGATTCGCAGAGTTTTGCTTTGTTCCTCTCTCTCTCCCTCTCTCAGGGCCACCAGTTCATCTTCTTGAAGCCCTCGATGACCTTCCGTATCTCATCGGCCGTGATTTTTTCATGCACCGGTCTAACAATCACCACACGTCAGCATCAGATTCCGAATGGGACCTCCTCGGCCCAAATCTTCTCCACCCCCAAATTGAACAAAGAAGAGATAGGAAAACGAAAACTCACCGCCATCCCGTCACGCTCTCGAACAACCCTCCATCCAAACTCAAATCTGCGTCCCTCAAAATCTCCTTCTCCATGAACGGGCTCAGCAGTCCCGCACCTTTGCTCTTGATCCCCGCGGCCTCCTGGAGATCCGCCCAGTCATCCAGGGTGTCATCGTTGACATCATCGACGACGTGTTCGAGGTTCAGCCGCGCGAAGGTGTTGATCAGAGTGTTCTGGAAGCCGGTCTCGATGCCAAAGACCTCGGAGATGAGGGTCGCCATGGTGCCCTGGGTGGTCTGGCCGTGGTCGACGACGTTGAAGATGATGCGAGATGGCGGGGACTTTTCGGAGGTTTCTGGCAGGTGGTCGTGGGTGGCGCGCCATTCGGCGGCGGCCCAGGCGGCGCGCGCGGCGTCCTCGACGTGGAGCGTGTTGACGCGGAGGTCGGCGCTCCAGAGCCATTTCATCGTCTCGCGAGGTTCGCGGCTTTGGTAGACCCGCGCGAGGGCGAGTTGTGTTGCGAGCCAGGCGCCGCCGTAAGCTCCATAAAGGTTCGGGAAGCGCATCACAACGAGGCGCAGACCGGGTGCCTTTTCCAACTCTTCCTCCGCGGCTAGTTTCCACTTTGCCAAACGCGTGTGAGGCTTTGTTGTCTTGCCCGACTCGTTGACAGGTGTACGATTCGGGTTGTAGACGGTGCCGGTGCTGACTTCGACGAAGGCGCGGACACCACGGCGGGCGGCTTCATTGCCGAGGATCTGGCTCAAGGTGAGGATGCGGAGTTTGTAGACTTCATCTTCCTGCGAGAAGCGAGATTCGCCGCCGCAGTTGAAGACATAATCGAACTCGCGGGACTTGCCATCGGCGCCGGGTGGGAGGTCGAAGATGCGTGACAAGGCTTGCTCGCGTGAGGCGTCGGCCTGCATGAAATTCTCTTCGCTGTAAGCATCTTTGTGTTCGGGAGCGAGGGAAGCTAGTTGAGGTAATTGTTTGTCGACGAGTCGGACTGTGGAGGCGAGGTTGTTGGCATGGATGTGGTTGGTGAGATACCGTCCGATGAAACCTGTGGAGAACGCAAGATGGTGAGTTTCGTCGACATCAATGATTGTGCGTGTTCAGTGAGGAGAGCTTCAGATACGAAAGACGTGTGCGATTTGAGTAAAGTCTTTCGATGCAGCATTGCAGATCCGAGTCAAGCTCTCGCATCACGAATGTGGGTGCAATCACAGTGCCCGGAGAGGCCAGAGCGAAGGACATGCGCTTGAAGAAGCAGGATGCCGCATTCGTTGACGCAACGGGCCAATGGGCAGGCAATTGGAGAAAGGACAACAGACAGAGATCGACATACCGAGTGCGCCAATGACCAATACGGTCGGCTTTGCTGAGCCATTGGCAGTCGTCGTCGTCGTCGATGAAGTCGCGGTATTATCAGCGGGGGTCGACATTGCGGGGTTGTCGTCACCCACACACGACTGGTGGGGAAGCGAAGGATTGATTTCCTTGTGTGTGCGTGAGTGTGTGCGTGTGCGTGCGGGTGGAAAGTCGAGACGAGACGAGACGAACGAAAAGTGTCGAGGTGAAGAAAGAATTAAATCCTCTCTTTCGCAGTCGGTGATGGAGAGATCATAGACGATGGGAACGACGTAGCATGAGCTGTCGTGTCGAAGTGATCGGGGAAACGGTAGCAGGGGATTATGTATTACAGTACAGTAATAATATGAAAGGTGAAGGTGGTGTGCGTTTGGCGTATCTCGGTAGCGGTAGTGTTCGTCGTTGGTGATGCAGGCGGTCGGTTTGGTGGAGTTTACTGCAATAACACACCTACTACCTACAGTAGTTCCCTTGGAATGGTTTGATTTGGTTGGAGTTTTGATTAGAATTGGGCGTCGGTAGCCGCAGGTGTCTTGTCTTCCAAGGTTGTCTCCACTGCACTGGACATGTACCGCAGGCAGGCAGGTGATTTGTTATGTCCTGCTCTGATTTTCTTCGTACGTGACGATTCCACCTACGCCCTCGTCGTTCCTTTTAAGATTCTCGGTCGTGATGTCCTCAGCTAGAGTAAGGATCGAAGCGGAAGGAAAGACGGTCAAGGCGACAGAGGACACTTTTATATATACCTTGTTGATAAATAACAATACAATGTACAGGAAAGTGGGATAAGTGCCCATGGGTTCTTTGTACAGTCCAGTAATAATAATAACAACCTCATCCCACGAGAAATATATGACCCTCCACACCCGCGTGCAACATGTGCGACAAAGGATACAATCTCCATCATTCTCATTGCTATCGTTGTCCGCTCCTTAAACAGTGACAAGCCGTCCCTTCCGCTCTAATGATCTTGGCGGAAGCGAACTAACCATCCCGACTGGTATGCATATATATATGTATGTTAAACACCGAGACAAGAACAACAATAACCACAATGAAGAGGCGAAAGGTGGGCCCTTCTGTGTCACTTGGGATGGAAGGCTGCTGTGTCCAGTTCATCAGTGCAGTCCTGTCCGTTATTAGGTATACAGGACAGTACAGGACCAATTCGGGGGCGGTAATTTCGGCTTCATGCAAGCCGGATGCACTACTATGCGATAGTCGACACACGAACTACGATTCTATCTCTGTTTGAGGACATCGACCTCTGCCGAGAAGGGAACCCCTCTTCGACTTGACGATGGGTATCTGAAATGTAGATGTCATGTCTACTGGACTGGACTGTACTGTACTGGTCACTCTATCGATCTAGCCGGGGTTCATGATTCGCGATAACGACGGGGTGGACCCACCGCCTGTCTTTTTGGGAGAATGCCGCCGCCGCCGCTGCTGCTGTGGTATTCCTTTGTCATTTGACAGCTGTATGTTCCGTCATGCTGTAGCAGTCTAGCACAAGGAAAACACCTCTCCCATCAAAACAGGAACCCACCTCCAAAAGTTGCCCAAGTATACAGTAGGCAAGTGGAGTGGGACCACATGACACTTCCCGTCTGCACGCCTCCCACGATGTCCTGCCTCTGTGAGAAAACGAATGCGCCGTCGCCGTTCGCGCATCTCGGATCTTGCAGTAGCAGGCAGTAGCAGCGGCCGGCAGCAGCGTGCAAGAACGAAAGAAAGGAAGTGGCGGAATCCACAGCTTCGATGCGATCCGACCAGCCCCCGACGCATAGAGCTACCGTCGTCAGAGTTGCAGTAGTTTGCCTGTCATCATTTTAGATTGGCACAGCGTTTGAACACCCGCGGGTGTGTTTCCTCGACGACGACATCGGCAGTGCGGTGATTTTCTTTGAACGCATGAGATGTATTTCGTTCAGAGGTGAGGAGGTGGGGATTTGCGTGGGACGAGGTGCATTGGACTTGGGGCTGCGTTTTCGGGGGTCTTAGGGTTACGTTTCGTGATGGAGCAGTTTGGTAAAACCATTAATCAGTCATTGACAAATCACCGTGACATGACGGTGGCACAGCTTTACCGGAAGAAGCAAGACATTTTCAAGCAAGAAAGGATATCTCAAACGTGCTGCACCAAGGCGGGAAGGACCTTGTGCGTTAAGCTATGGCATCGATTGGACATTGTAGCAAGTAGTCGCATTGCAAAAGACACTGTCCGTGACCAACATCCCATCTTGGAATAGAGCGAAGCAATTTTCGAATTTGGCAACAGTAGCATGAGCGACAGAGCCAGGCCGGAGGGCGTATACTTGAAACGTCATATCTGTGACAAGTCAAACTTGTCAGCTTCGCTGAAATTGTGGTTTGCCGGCCTCAGCCAGACCGGCTCAATCATTGTTGTGGCGGCGAGACCTCAAAGACGGTGCGATATCGCGAGACCATGACGAGCTCACGACAGACATCTCCCATCCGATGATGACCTCTCCACGCCGCCATGTCTTGGGGTGAGCTTTTAGGTATCGTAGGCACTTCTCAACGCTCTCTCGTGCCGTCAGTGCGTCAACCTTGAACCAATCGCGATGAACCCGGATGCCGACCAGACTGGTGTTCCCATGTTTGCACTTGATGCAACGGTAGAGCTTGCGGTGGCTGTGGAATTCACGGTGAACGTCCTCTTTGAGTTTGATCAATAGTTGTTCTTAAAGTTCGTTCTTCGAGGCCCAGAAGAGTACAATCCTGGGATTGCAAATTCTCGCCTCTTGGAGAGCAGCGGTGACGGTTCCGCTTGTGATGCATATCTTGATCAACCCTGTTTTTGGGTCCTTGAAGATGATGAATCGCCCTGGAGGCGGCAAGCGACAGCATTGTCATGTCTTCTTCATAAGGTTGTGTCGTTGATGGCGACATCTTGTGTTGATGAATGACGATTGGATGTGGTTCTTGACTGTGGGGCAACAAGTCGTGATAGTAGAGCGACGCTGTAAGTGTCGTTGCAAATTTCTCAAGGTGAGGGCATGCTTCTGCCGATCTGTGGTGTAGCGAAAGTGATGAATTTCAAGGCAGGTGACGAGTTCTCGTCTGTGAGATGTTTGACATTTCGCTAGATCAAGTTCATTGGGCCACAAGAAGAGGATCATCTGGCAGCTCACTTGTCGGAGCTCTTCGGCAGCCAGATCCAGCTTTGCGCAGCAGCTTCGAAGAAGTGAAACACAAGAGCCAAGGCGCTCACGATGTTGATGATAGTGGCGTCGGCACGGGAGGAAGCTACCTTGACGCCTTTCCACACGGGCTCTAGCATTGTGCAGAGATCAAACATGGTTGTAGGCTGTTGGAATTCTTCCTCCTTTGGTATCTTCGAGGCAAGGAAGCACTTGGGATTTCACAGTCCTCGTGCTGCCGCTTCTCCGCCAACATCGCCGGGCGTGGGCTCTTCAGGAGCAATGCAGACAGCAGTGGCATAATCACCGTCATGGCTGATGCTGATGTGGACGATCTGCCCATCCACATCAGTCTCGCTGGCGGTAACGTCGCTGGCGGCAACGTCTTCCGGGATAGCTTCGGTGGAATCTCCCTCATGCTCTGCAGGTATTTCAGACGATGTAGGTTTATCGAGGATCACCGCGTATGGCGCTCCAGTCCTGCCACCGTTGCCAGGAGCTACGCGAATTTCAATATCTTGCAATCGGAGAGCCCGGCCGGGAAAGGCTTTCATGACGGCTTCTTTGGCGGCGAATCTATTCTACACGTCAGTACTCCAGATCGAATCGCTCGAGGTTGATTGGTTGGCATGTGATACCTTCCAGAGAGATGTCGAGCCGCGGGACGGAGTTGGTTGTCAAATATCGCGATGATCGGGAACTTGCTTAGGAAATGATTTCGTTCCCATGGAGTGAAGATTCGTTGAATAAATTGGTTCAGCTTCTTGGGCGAATTTTCTTCGCCAGGGATTCCATCGCCGCTGAGAGTTCGAAGTCGTTCTTTAGCGCCGCCTTCACGGCCGATGAGGTCTCGAATTCGCTGGATTTGAACGATGTCTGTTCCAATGCGGAATGGAAGTATCGATGGTCTCAGAGGCATTGTAGCGATTTACTTCCCTCAATCACCTTTCTCTGTGCTTCTTGAAGAAGTACACTCTTGCTCGAGGTGAGATCAGGATATGATAGATGAGTATCACGATGTAGCTTCCTAGTGATAAACATGTTGGTTTGCTTCCCTTAATTGAGTTCAAACATGTGCGCTAAGCTACAATGGGTCGGTGTGTCAAACCGTTCCAAGGTCTCTGTAATATTGAATATTTACTACAGAGCAGTTCCTCGAACATTCAGAAAATTGTTCCATACAATGGTGCAGTCCTGCATTGATAGCCAGAGGTGGTCGTTTCAAATTCATTCTGAGAGAACCGACATATCAGGACTAGAGTACATCAACACACGTTGGAACACAAGACTGGCATGGCACGCACGGGTCGTGTTTCGCATAGAGGGCGAGGAATTGTCATCGTAGCGAACAAACCGGGCGGACGGTATCAGCAGATCGACAGCATGAGGCGGAAGTATTTCCACATTTGCAACCAGGATGAACGTGTGCACATGCGTGCTCTCAACAGTAGAGGGAGAGTAAGGTGTCCAGATTGTCGCAAAATATATTTACAGTCCATCCGGCGAGCGGTTCGTCGCTACGCGTCGGGATCCCTCATTCCACAGTTTCGACCATCTGCGTCCCAGTCATGATCTCCCGTCTTTTGGTTGTGCAAGTTTTCATCGTAGGAAATTGACATTTAGTGCTTCGCCGCCTTCTGTGCGCCTTCTGACTCCTTGAGGAAGTTTCTATTTGAAGCGGTAACCGTTAGTCTATGCGCAGATTCATGTTGGGGTAACATTGTGTTGTTTCCGACGTACTGAATGAAGTCCTCCTCGTTCTTGTCTTTCGCGTTGAACGGAGGGGTCTGGTGAATCAACGGCTTCTTGCTGCCGCCGGTCGCGAGGAAGACACCGCCGAAGATTGAACCGAGCACTCCCATGGCGAGCTATCATTGTGATTGTTAGTAATGTTGCCCATCAGCCGCGCTTCCAGGAATCCCCAATGGTCATCGTCGGAAAACCACTAGGGAGGTCCATCTGCGCGCGACATCGATAGTGGGTTTGAGCGTACGTAGTGCGAGCCAATTCGCTGGCCAAGAATATCGTAGTAGACGACCATGTTGCCGGTGATGCGGGATGTGTTGGTGGAGATGGTGGAGTTCTGGTGGTGTGCAGGTCAATCAGTCGTCAAATGCTTCTCCCAGCCGACAATGCTGGCTCGGCTTCGGGAGAGGTTAAAGCTTGGATCTTTGTTCACCCGCCACATCTCGCAGCCACACTCTGCATCAGCCACACCTCCGAGAGCTTCCAACTTTCGCCGATTTCCCGTAAAGACGTCACTGGCGCAGGAAAGCTTCACTTGTGCATCACTTCGTCGGCTCTGAATTATTATTGCGGTCTTCTTGGACTGACTTGCGCGAAGGAAATATACACAACAAAATCTCCACCACAGCCTAGATTTTTAATCATTGTTGCTAAACCTCATCATGGCGAAAAAGGACAATCAAAGCGACGCCGACAAAGATCCCAACCAACTCGGAACAATTCCTCGCGAACGCACGGAACCACGACCTGACTTCACCAAACCTCTCCCACGCGGAAAACTTCCTTCCGAGCTCCAACAAGCCTTCGACGACAACGACTCAGGACTATGGGAGACCATCTCCGAAGGCAAAGCCGGCGAAACAACCGAGTCTAACGTCCGTTATGCCGCCTACGCCGCCCGTCTCCGAACAATCATGCTCTCCGCGCACCGCTACGTCGCCTATACTAGTGATATCGGCGAGTCCTTCCGACCGGTCGCACACCCCAACTGGGTCCGCGCAGCATATGGAATCAGTTGGGCGTACCTGATTGGAGATGTGTCGCACGAGGGCTTCAAGGCATACAAGCAAAACCAGCGGATACTACACCCGGAGACGGACGAAGATCGACGAGAGTCGGAAGTGCACGGCAAGAAAATCCCCGCGATTGAGGATTTCCGCGCGGTCATGGCGCAGCGGGCCGTGTTTCAGAGTATTGCGTCGATGGGTCTGCCGGCGTTTACGATTCACAGTATCGTGCGGTATTCGGGGCAGGCGTTCAAGAATGTTAAGAATGTGAGATTACGGACTTGGGGTCCGATTGGTCTTGGACTGGCGGCTGTTCCGGCGCTGCCGTTCATGTTCGATCATCCCATCGAGACTGCGACGGAGTACGTCTTTCACAAGGCTTTTGAGACAATAGGAGGACCAGAAGCCGTGGGCAAGGTCGCTCATGGCCAAGGAGCAACCATCACGGATAAGCTGAAGGAGAAGGTGATCAAGGAGAAGGAGCTGTAGTACGGCCCTTCTGCTTGATCTTCCACTTCGAATTCAGAATGGCTGTTATAGATTTTGCCGGCATCTGTGTGTAACTTAGTAGATACCTCTCTCAATGAATTATTTCGTAATGTTAAATGCTGCAAACGAAACACTTTTGTATATGCCCATGCATCTGGGAGTTAGCGGGTCGTTTCATCAACCTTCGATATATCATCTATGGCTCCATTGCTAGTCGCATAGTGTAATGGCAGCTCATCGGACAGACGCAGCGTTGTCGGCGCAGATAGAAACAACTTTGACACAAAAATCAATCTAGACATTTTCCTAATAAGAGTGCTACAACTAAAGAGTATTGAGCTGTAACAAGTGCATCGTGATAGTGGTACCAGCCAGCATCGAGATTCGGTCTCATGGTTCAATCGACTTGTCAATTGGAAAAAAACACCCAACTCCATTTCCTCATTCATGTACCTTGCCTTGCATAGATCGGACTGAAGCAGACCTGCTGATGTAAAATAGCACCCGCCCAGATAGACCGGAAAACTGTGATCGAGATTCTTCCGTTAAACGCCCAAAACTCCTCTCATGTAGATCATTCTGTAGCTGATGAAAATTCACGGCTTCTTGACGCCGCTTGGAGCCGAGCGCATTCTGAACGCTTTATCTGTTTGTCGATCCACGTCAGTCATCCGCCTGATATTCTGCCATTCCGAAGAGATCCATGCTTACCCTGGTTCTTAACTCGGTATATCACCTCTACCACCACATCGATCTCGTTCACCGCCGCGCTGTTGAAATGTTTCCGTACCGCCAATGCGAGTTGGTCTTTCGGGACGCGCCGTTTATCTTTCTGTCGTGCCATCGTCGGGCTATGTCGGCCGATGCCGGGGTTGGTGAGCAATGCCTGCCGTCGGGGCGAGGTGAAGGCCGAGGGTGACGAGAGGTTATGGGCGGTTCGGTAGGTGTCTAGTAATGAGAGTGGCGCTGAGGACCAGGACATCTGTCACAATGCATCAGTATGAATGCCGACATACGATCGGTATTTGTGTGGGAGGACGTACTCCTGCTTCTTGTGCCAATGCTGCCGCTCCTGTAGCGCCTACGCCATTTGTGCCGTTCGTGTTGTCCTTGCTGTCTAATGATCCTCCATTCTGTAGAGTTGCCTGAGCCTGTGCCGCTGCAGCATTCTTTGCTTTCTTCGTCTGCGTCGTAGATGATTTCGCAGTGGAATTATTCTCGGCTCGCGAATCGTCCGTCGCCGCAGGAGGGCGGGCCTTTGCCGGTGGCATGGTGGTGGTGACCGGGGGGTGTAGATGTCTCTATTCTCTCTCAACTTGAGTGTGCGCGCGAGTCTATAATCAGAGGGGGTCGCATGAGATCTAACAATGACATCTCGAATGCGATGATCGATCGTGAGAGGGGTCAGCTACCATGGGATCTGCTTCACCGAGTAATAGTCCTGTCCAGTCGGGTGATCTGCGCAGTACACCTTCCCAAGTACTTTAGCCTCTCCTCCCCCAAATTGCACGCGACAAGCTCCTCTTTCTTACGCGCACAACGTCATCGCCAGGGTCGCGAAATTTAATCTCGCTGCGCTGGATCGGCCCGCCGGCGACAGGGCTGTGATGTCTTGTCGACCATACTTTCAATCAACCTCGCCCGATGACAGGATCAAATCAATTATTATCGAATGCTGGCGTAATCGAATACATTCATCGTTTGAGAGTACCTGCGAGAGCGGCAGCTACGTAGACGGACTGGCATGCAAGACAGCCCACAAGACAACTGGATCGGCAGTGAAGTCGATGCCTCGAAATGTAAACTCAGGGGCTCGAGACGAAGCAATGAAGACGTGTAGAAGAGTTCGGCTACAACAGCGGCATTCTTCCTAGGGAATGACAATAATATTTCCTCGCGAATACAAGCTACCAATGGCGCCCTCATGATTTGAAGATTGGGCTTGAGAGATCATTGTGCAAAAGACAATGTTGGCTGTAGCACGTTACGACTACAGGAGCCGCCCATAAAGCTAGTCACAATCCTAGGCCAAACGGAAACGCAGATTCTGCTTTAGAAGTGTAGGTCGAGGAAGTAAATGAAGTCATCAATTCCTTTTCATATGGAATCCGGAGGTCAATCTACGAGAGAAGCCATATGGAGTTTGCTCACGCACAGGTCGACGAATATGACGTCCACTACCAATGATGAGTCGTTCAAAAGTACATGTGGGAGAGGCTGCCTCGTTTCAGTGTTGAAGCACGTTCTGCAATCTGACCACGCGAACAGTAAATGAGGCCACGGCTGAGCAAGGTATCGACATTCACCAGCGTCCACTTGCGCAAAGGCGACACACAATGTTCGTCAGCATAGGTCATCGGAGCGCCAGTACAATCATATTCGAATACCCAAGCGGCTGAGAATGACAACATGGGTGAGGATAACCGAAGTTTGACGTCTGGTGGATTGTGATTTCCAGAATAGCGCAGTCTGGTCCCGAAGTGAGAAATTATTCGAATATTTTAATTCGAATATTATTCCACTACATGAGATATATATCAACAGCACAACTTCACACGAAATGCAGGTCTCGTTCTCGCTGCACTCTGCACGCATCACAAGTCCCAATTGTGAAGCATTTCCCCCTTTTACAGAGTTTCCACCTGAAGTGACCAGACCAAACATCACATTCACCTCGAGCAAACACCATCTACAAGCTCGTTGTCACATCATATCACATCGCAGTCATGGTTTGCATTGCGACCCGCCTTCTCCGTGTGGGCAACGCTAGCCCACAACACCACTGGTCGAGCAAGACCACAAACTCACAAACCGCCGGCCAAGTTCACACCAGCAATTCCGGCTCACATGCCACAACCTCCCACTCGGCGTCTTCGGACGTTTCCTTCCGCGTGGTCAAGAAACCTCACCAGGGGAACCACCACCACGCCCGTGAACAAGAAGGGTCTCCTCATCCCCGAGACCTCATCATCCAGTTCGTGCTCGCCCGCAAAGCGGAGAGCCTCTACATCCCCTGGGTGGACCTCTACACCGAGCACCCGGAACTCCTCGGCAAGCCGCGCTACGACCTGCCGGCATTCAAGTGCAGCGACCGCCCGATCTGGGCCGAACACATGACCTTCAAGCCGTCCACCGCCCTCCTCGTCAAATTCCACCCCGTCCCGCGCTGGACCCCTGCGGCCCCTGACCACCCCCTTTGCAAGGCAATGTCACCGGCCGCGTTGGAACACTTCCACGCCTGCTGCTACGAGGAGTATGTTCGCTCGTGCGCGAATTGGGAGGATGGCGCCCGTCAGGCGATCCGCAAGGCCACGGTGGGGATGCTCCTCGAGGCTTCGGAGGAGATTGAGGGCGACGAGTCGGAGTTTTGGCAATTCAACCTCGTGCCAAGGGCGGTGAGGTTTGCGCTCCCGGCGGCGAAGAAGGCGATGCTCACCAAGAAAGACAGGGGATATTGTGAGGTTGCTCCGATGTGTGTGAGCGAGAGTTGTGTTGTGCGTGTTGAGAAGTGGTTGGACAATGTGGTTGTCCCTGTTGGTGTTGGTGAGGCCTGGTGGCGTTGAGGATGGGTCACCATTATGACTTGACATGACAGATAGACTAGAACAAAAAATATTATGATTGATTGTTTCTCACTAGTGAAGCCCGTCTACACGTTATCCCGGTTCTCACTTTTGCAATTCTGAGCTGTGAAACTTATGTGTTCTGACCATCTCAACGACGTGAAGTCCTGCTTTGAGAGTGAGTGCTTTTGATCCTTGTCAGAGCAGTACGCCAGGCGTCCAGCTTTGGCAGAAAGATGGTCGCCCAGGTAGATATCTTGCTCCATGCTGCAAAACGTCAAACTTGTGAAAGATGATGAACCTGTATATTGATTGAGATTACACGATGGTATCCAGACACCCTCGCAATGCAACCCAGAATCGAATCGTCAGCCGCTTCTCAACGACGATGTATATATGGAAGCGGTAACAAAATGCGAATGTGCAACTCCTCAGCGCCCAATTTTCCCGCAATAATATTTAACGCCATGGCATACAAAGGCACGCCTCGCCGCACGCTGCCAGTCCCGTTTCCAGATGCGCCACGTCTCATCAGAGATACCTCCTCTTCCGTGTCCTGTTCGTAACCTGCCCTTTGCAGACCGTGTCCGCATCAATCGCTCCCTCAGAGCGTCATGCCCAATCTCCGCGGTCCGAAATACAGCAGTCCACCAACACCAGTGAACGCCAATCCGACCCACCACAGTCGCTCCGGGTTGATGCGGTGCACGATATCTTCATCGTGCCTGTCAGAGCTCCAGCTCAAAAGGATCGGTGGGACTTCGGGCGAAAGACCACGCTTGGCATTTGCGGCGGCGGTCGACGAAGCTGTGGACGCGGGGTGCAGAGTTGTCGTGGGTAGCATCTGCGGCGGCGAGTAGATCAGGTACATGGGAGGAAGTGGGCTTCCGTCGAATTTGTAGAGGTTGAGACGTGGTATATTGTGGTAAGGATCGATGAGGTATTCGTACCACTGCAAATCAAGTCATGTTAGTGTAATATTAAGACGGATAGTGTCTACTACAGCAATGCTGTCCATCCTCTTACCTTGAACAGCTCAGTCTGGTTGTATCGTGTGTAGATTCCGGTCTTGCCGTTGCAGGGCTCACTCATGAGTTGTCGTCCATCCACCGCAATAGGCGTAAGGGAGAGGCTGCCGTTCGCGTTTTGAATCCAGCTTCCGTGCTGCCACTGCATAATTCCCGATGGGCAAGCTGGATTTACAGGATTCGCAATCGCTCGGTAGTATGCGGTTTCGTAATGGCCGTCGCCTGTGAAGGAGTAGGAGATTCCCGTGTGTGCTGGTTCGATCATTTTGTCGTTTAGAGGATCATAGAAGCCCTGCAAAGACGCAGTCAGTTTGAGGAAAAGCTCAAGCCGTATGGTTCAAGTATGCGCACCGGTCCCGTGACTGTCGATTTCGACTTTGTTGACCATGTTCCGACAATGTTTGTAGGCCATGTTCCTTGCGCTGCGGAAAATGCGACGAGGCTCGCACCTGCGATCGCAAGTGTGTTGTGAAAGAACATATCGAGATCGTTGCGCCCTCGTCGTCAAATAGGTGTGTTCGCGTGCTGTATTGCGGTGGATTCAAAGTCGCGGATCGGGTTCAGGTGTTCGATAATTGTCTCTTCAATCGTGTAATGTTGGAATGAACAGTCGCTCCTTGGCCGTGAAGCGCGGGAGTCGTGACGCGGCAGTTAGAGAACCACACATTTTACATAATCTTCGCGACGCCACACCTATTTTAGGATGAGGCTCCCAGCAGCCACAATTGGAGATGCGATACGAAATCTGCTATCTTTGCAACAACCCGCAGCTTTATGTCTCCATAGAGATACGAGATCCAATGCCATTCATGCGCCAACGGTGATGCTGCATCGCGTCCTTCATCCGAGGTCACCGTCGCTATCAATAAATCACGTGCAAAAGCTCTCGTTCCATACCACAATGGCGACTGGGCAGGAACTCAAGGCTCAGCTTCGTGCAAAGATCAAAGGGAATCTTGCGCATGTAAGCGCGGCGTCAATCGAGTCTCAATCGATAGCAGCGCAAAATGTAATATTGTCCATGCCCGAATATACTCGCGCGAAGAGTGTTGGAATATATCTGTGCATGCCCACGTCCGAAGCTCAAACCTATGCGCTCATTCGTGATGCATTCAAGCAAGATAAAGCAGTCTTCGTGCCGTACATACATGCTGAAGTCAAGGCGGACGACATGGAATCTGCCGTACAAGTCGAACGCTCGAAGCCAGCCAAGAAGAGGAAGGTCATGTCAATGCTTCGACTAAATAGCCTTCATGAGTATGAGAATCTGAAGCCAGACAGCTGGAATATTCCAACTCTACCCAAGTCAGATCTGGAAACCCGAGAGAATGCAAATGGAGGGAAGGGCTTGCAGGGCGTTACAACAGGCGAAGCCACAGGAGATCTTGATCTCATTGTCATGCCAGGTGTTGCATTTGACCATCAAATGAACCGAATGGGCCACGGTGCAGGTTATTATGATAAGTTTCTAGCCAGCTTTTGCAAAGCGGAAACAAGACAAAAGCCTTTCTTAGGTAAGATCATGACATTTTCATTTCCCAAAAACATTGACATGAACTGACAATGCCCCCTTTCAGTTGGTCTCTGCCTGACTGAGCAAGTCCTTCCTTCAGAAGAAAGTCTCGTGATGCAGGATTGGGACTGGAAGGTCGATGCGGTAGCGGTAGGAGATGGTCGATTGCTAACAGCGGCATCGACATGAGCGAGAGGCTTTGAATCAACTCGTATAGATCAAATAACTCACACTATTGTGACATCCTCCCTTTCGACGGTCGACGTTGGACGTACTGTAGATTGCATACGATCGCATTGGTCCGCAGGCACAATCTTCGCGTAGGTTCCCTTATCCTTGAACTCCTCGGCGCCTTCATATCGTGCTTCATCAAATGCTCAGTCCCCAAAGGTGACTCCGTGCATTTCCAAGGCTCACGTTCATCGTTATCTTGAGTCCTTCTGATGACGCTGCGTGATTGTGGGTATCCTGTCTTGTCTCAATCCAGCGGCTGAATCAAAGAGACATTATCTCCTTTCAATAAGATTTGACCTGTGGATACACATTAGCACAAGCCTTTGTCGACAGAAAATGATACCACGATTCCACACTTACCGACACTTCTCCGCTCGCCGCCCTCGCTCGCATGTTCGCCTTTGCCGCTAGGCATTGTGACCTCCACGGCATCATCGATGACTAGGTTCATGAACTCATCAAACCCTCTGATCTTTCCCTCGATACGCATGTTGAGTTGTTCGTATAGCCAAATCTGAACGGTGCTGTGCTGTTGGAGTAGCTTGAAGATGAAGTTGATGGGCGGGAGTAGGACTTTGCGCCCACCACCTCCACCACCGTGACCACCGCGTCCAGACATGTTGCTGAGTATGTTTTGCTGATTTGTTTGTGTTGAATGCGATAGGAGCGCTTACTGCTCTGCTTGAATATACTTTTGCGTCGCGCAAATGCACGTTTCGCAAACTTGTGGTTTCGAATGCCTGAGGCCGACATCGAAACTGCCCACTAACCTCCGCTCGCCGCAGTGATGCAGCAGTCAACAACAGGTGGGGCAGCGACGGAATGTTTGACTGCGGCGGGACTTGTCTGTTTGTTCGTCATGCACTTTTTGACAACCAGCTTGCGAATTCTTTTCTATTTCTTGCACATGCATTTTTCGATACAGGCGGCACAGAGCACTGGTATTGCTTGACCGTACACACAAGACCATCACGTCCTTGCGAACCGTGATGACATTTCCTTGCGCAAATTAGCTTTGCAGAGAAAATACACCATTCAGTCACCACGCTGCCTACAGCAGCCCGCTCATTAAACGATCATGGCTACCACGGCTGCGATGAATGGCAACCAACAGGCCTTTGCGCCGGTCCTGGCAGCATTGGCAACCATGTCCAGCACCGGCAACCGAGATCAAAAGAGCCAGGCGCATACATACCTCGAGGGGTTCCAGAAATCACCCGAAGCGTGGACGTCGACTTTTGCGATTCTTCAATCATCAGATGCAACGGACGAGGCCAAGCTATTCGCGGCAACGACGTTGAAGGGAAAGGTAAGGTAAGGGTGGCAGCTGTGGAATCTTGGAAGACTTGGGCTCATGGGACATATCAGATAATCTTCGACCTCCACCAAATACCAAAGGAGGCGCTACCACAGCTCCGAGACAGCCTCCTCTCAGTCGTCGCCTTATATTCTGGCGGACCAAAACCTATCCGTACGCAACTAAGCGTCTGTCTAGCCAACCTTGCTATTCAGATGCTGGAATGGAAGAACGTACTGGAGACGATCATGGGCACGCTCGGGAGCAGCCCGGCAGGAATCACTTGTGTGTTGGAATTCCTGCACGTCTTGCCAGAAGAAGTTACCGAAGGTCGCAAAATCAATCTGTCCGAGGATGATTTGCGGGCGCGGACAACAGAGTTGCTCGAGAACAATGGGCCAACAGTGGTGCAATTACTGACCCAATACGCGCAATCTTCTCCAGAGGCCTTGAAGAATCCGCTGCTGATGGACTGCATCACATCATGGATCCGAGAAGTCCCCGTGTACGACATTGTCAACTCTCCGTTGCTAGATGTTGTAATGGCTGGCGTACAGAGCGACACTTCCTTCGACGCCGCTGTCGAGACTATGTGTGCCATGTTCAAGGAGACACGAGAAGCAGACGAGAACATCAACACGATCAAGATTTTGTTCCCGAAGCTTGCGACACTGCTTCCTCGAATCAAGGCATCTGCAGATGAGGAAGACTGGGAAACACTCAAAGGTGTCACACGAGTCTTTGCCGAAGCCGGTGAAGCATGGGTCGTCCTAGTGGTACGAGAACCGGCTCAGTTCCGCGCCTTGGTCGAATCCGTCCTGCAGTGCTGCCTTTACGATAAGGAGCGCGAAGCTCTTTCGCAAACCTTCAATTTCTGGTTCGAACTCAAACAGCTGATTACGCTCGACCGATACATGGAAGCACGGATACAGTATGTCGACGTCTTCTCGAAATTAGTCGACGTTCTCATTGGACATCTCCAATACCCAGTAAGCGAAACTGGAAATGAAGCCGATCTATTCGATGGCGACCGAGAAGCCGAGGACCGGTTCCGCGAATTCCGCCACGAATTGGGAGATGTACTCAAGGACTGCTGTGAAGTCATTGGAGTCACGGAATGCTTGAGAAAGAGCTACGATCTGATTGAAAAATGGGTCGCCGAATTTGGTCCGCAAGCAGGCAATGGCAATGTTCCCTCGTGGCAAAAGCTTGAAGCGCCCTTGTTCAGCATGCGGGCGATGGGTCGTCAAGTATCCAAGGACGAAAACATCATGCTGCCACAACTGATTCCTCTGATTGTCCAGATTCCCGACCAGGAGAAGGTCCGCTTCCAAGCGGTCATGGCCTTGGGACGTTACACTGAATGGACTGCTCAACATCCTGAGACCCTCCAAGATCAGTTCAACTTCATATTGGCGGCATTCCAACATCCATCCTCAGAAGTCGTCAAGGCTGCAGCGTTAAGTCTCCGATTCTTCTGTAATGATTGCGCAGATCTGCTCAAGGGATACATGCCGCAGCTGCAGCAATTTTACGAGGCAAATCTCGACGCCCTCCCGCACACCAGCAGAGAGGAAATCACAGAGGGTGTAGCGGCGGTAGTGGCAAGACAGCCACTGGAGACGCTCTACGATTCTATGAAGCTTTGCTGCGACCCCATCGCGAAGAGACTTGTAGCTATGGGTCAGAACGCCAGCGACAAGGAGCAGAAGATAGCGATTGCCGACTATGTCGGTCTCTTGACCATCTTCATCGAATACGTCACTCCGTATGTCGAGCCATCGAAGCCTCACCCTGCTGTGCAGTACTGTGCCGAAGTCTTCCCAATGTTGGCAGCATTGGCAGAGCGCTTCATCGACTTTGTGCCCATCGTGGAACGGACATGTCGATGCTGGCGCTACATGGTCCTCTCGTACCGCGTCCACGCTGCTCCACTTCTGCCACAACTGGCTGAGAAGCTCAGCGCCGGATTCACCGCAAGCCGACAGGGATGCTTCCTCTGGGCGACCGATAGTATCGTGCGAGAGTTCTCCGACGTATCAGACTACGTGTCCCGTGACACAACCGACAACATTTACATGTTCTACGAACAACAAGCCACCACCTTCCTCCGCGCATTGAACGACCTCCCCCCCGAAGATCTCCCCGACGTGATCGAAGACTTCTTCCGCCTCAGCACCGACGTCCTCCTCTACCACCCAAACAAGCTCCTCGCCAGCAATCTCATGGAGCCCGTCCTCTCCGCCGCCTCCACCTCCCTCACGCTCCTCAAAGTCGAACCGCTAATGGCGACCCTGCACTTTCTCCGCGACTTCCTCGCCTACGGCGGCGACGAAGCCCCCTCGCCCGCCTTCGACGCCACCGACGGCACCTACCAACTCCGCCCGAACCCGCCGCAGATCAAGCAGACCGTGCACGCGCACATCACGAGCCAAGGCGGCTCGCTCGTGCAACGCTGCATGACCGGCATGATGTACAGCTTCCCTCCCGACTGCATCCCGGACGCCTCCGGCGTGCTCCTGGCCCTGTTCGAGCTCGTGCCGCGCGACGTCGCCGTCTGGGTCGCGCAGACGGTCAACCTGCTCCCCGCGGGCAGCCTCGCCGCCGAGGAGAAGGACCTCCTCCTCCGTCGCGTCGGCGATCTGGTGGACAAGGGCGAGAACCGGAAAATCCGCACCCTGCTGCAGGACTTCACGGGCAGTTATCGGCGGAGGAACGTCGCGCCGAGGGAGGGCCTGGGTGGGTTGGAGGGGGGAAAGTTTAGGTTCAAGGGATGAGCGGGGTTTTTTCCTCGTTGCGAAAGAGGTGGGGGCGAAGGGGAGTGCTTTTAGATCGAGTTTTTGGGGGTGGGGGCTTTATCCGTCGTTGGTGCATCGAGAGGTGATATCCATGGCGATCGTGTGCGAAGGGAACGGAGCGGCGAGGTTCGGGGGGGGGGCTTTATCAGAACGGGCAGAGGGAACAGTTTAAACACGAGTGGTCGTCGTCGTCGTTCCGAGACGAACGGAAAGTATGAGAAGCGAGATAGACTGGACAATATATGACACCTGCGAACGATCCTTGTCGCTTTTGCGCGCCGTCCTAAGATGACGGAGACGTAGGCTACCCTCTCCCCCCTTTCTTTTCTCTTTTTGAAACGAACGAAAACATAAACAGTGCGGAAGACATTGTGGAAATCGCAGTAGGAATAAGGAAAGGGAGGCTCCTCGCGGGACACAAGACGACGACGACGACGACAATAACAACACGACAGGAGGCGACACAACACGACCTGACTTGACCCGGGCATCACATCTATCCCGACGGACCGGAAAAGGAAAGAAAAAAGGGAGAGAAAGAAAAAGAGAGCGTCATCGGGCGCGGAGATGAATCACACACCCACACACACCCACATATATATATATATATATATATATATATATATATATCATCATGATTGATGATGATAATGATGGACAGGGGAAGGAACTCCCCGATGAGATTTCGACGGAGAGCAGCGGAGCGAGTGAGGTATCGATGAGTCGTCGCGTGACGGGGGAAAAGGGAAAGGGGAGAGAAAGGAAAACGGGGGGATTCGGAATTTGGAATTGAGAGTTGAGAGTTGAGAGTTGAGAGTTGAGAATCGAGAATCGAGAGTTAAGAATCGAGAGTTGAATAGGGAGTGCGGTGCGGTTAGTAATGATGGTGATGGTGGTGATGATGAGTCTAGTGACGAGTAATTAAGGAAGTAGGTAGGCAAGTCAATGGTAAGTAGTATTCAAATCAATAAGTAAGGAAAACAAAGTAATAGTGCTAGTGATAGTAGTAATAGTAGTGATAACAAATAGTAGTAGTAGTAGTAGTAGTAGTAGTAGTAGTAGTAGTAGTAGTAGTAGTAGTAGTAGTAGTAGTAGTGGTGGTGGTGGTGGCTGTAGTAGTAGTAGTAGTAGTAGTAGTAGTAGTAGTAGTAGTAGTAGTAGTAGTAGTAGTAGTAGTAGTAGTAGTAGTAGGAGTAGAAGTAGGAGTAGTAGTAGTAATAGTAATATAATAGTGATAGTGATAATAATAGTAGTAGTAACGAGGTATTTATTTCTTCCCCAGCGAGGACGAGCGCACAGACAGACACACACGCGGAGCAACGCCGACATTCTCTCTCTCCACTGATGGCTTGCACGGAGCGGGACGATCGATGACAACAGCGGAGGGAGGGAGAGAGAGCATATTAAAAATAGGAGAGACAAAGAGAGGATCGGGGGACAGTGAGAGTGGGAGAGAGAAAAATAAAGTTTTATCCACGAAGATGGCTGTGAGACAGCGACAGACAGAGATCGAGCAACAACAACAACGATCGACAACACACGTTATCCATGAATCATGGCGATAACCACATCAACGACAGACAAGCATCTAATCGTCCTCCTCCTCTTCGGTGGCCTTCTGGGCGATGACGTAGCGGCTCTCGCCGTCGACGTCCTTCTCGTGCTTGAGGGCCAGCTTGCTGAGGTGGCCGATGATGTTCTCCATCTGGGTGTCGTGGAGGCTGCGGTTCTTGCGGCCGAGGTCGGCGAGGCCGGGGATCTGGTTGAGGAGGTAGTAGGTGATGGCGATGAAGATGATGACGCCGATGGAGTAGAGCCAGAGGACGACGACGGTGACGACGTCGGTGTGGCCGTTGGCGGTCTGCTGGAACTGCGACATCGGGGAGGGGAGGGGGTCCTGGAAGATGTCGGGGTTCAACCAGCCGAAGATGCAGAAGAGGGTGGCGAGGACGTCGACGCCGAAGATGGCGCCGACCAGCTGCCAGGAGGGGAGGGTCTTGGCTCCACGGGTGACGAAGATGAGCCAGTTCTCGGTGAGGGCGACTTCGAGGAAGAGGATCTCCTGGACGTTACCGAAGTTCTGGACGATACCGCCGTTCTCGAGGTAGAGGGTACCGCGGATGATCCAGGTGGCGACGGCGAGTTCGATACCGAGGATGATGGAGATGATCCAGATCTTGGGCAGTTGCCACTCGACGGGGCGGATCTCGGAGTGAGCGTTGTCGTAGGCGATAGCGACGGTGGCCAAATCGGCGAAAAGAGCGATGAAGACGATCAGGTTGGAGCTGATGGTCTCGTTGATGATGATCATGGAGGTGACGAGGTAGATCTCCAAGTGCAGGCAGAGGGCGATACGGTATTGGATGTAGGCCTTCATGCGCTGGAAGATCTGACGGGCGGTCTTGATGGCAAAGACGATAGTGGAGAGACCAGGGGCGAGGAAGACGATATCGGCGGCGGCCTGGGCGGCCTCGGAGGCACCCTCGACGGCGATACCACAGTCGGCCTTCTTGAGGGAAGGAGCGTCGTTGACACCGTCACCGGTCATGGCGGTCAAGTGACCACGCTGTTGCAACATCTCGACGACCTGGTACTTGTGCTCGGGGAAGACTTCGGCGAAACCGTCGGCGCGCTCGACGAGGTCGTGCTGGGTAGTGCCGGAGAGACCACCGTGGATGAGCTTCTGCGAGTTGTAGACCTTGGTACCGAGGGCGAGCATCTTGCAGGTCTCCTTGGCGATGGCGATGGCGTCACCGGTCAACATCTTAACCGGGACACCGAGCTGCTGGGCCTCAATGATGGTCTGGGCGGTATCCTCACGCGGCGGGTCGAACATGGAAAGCATACCGAGGAGAACCCACGGGTCGTCGTTCTTCTTGTAGGCGACACCGAGCGATCGGAAACCACGGCGGGCGAACTCGGAGGCCTTGTCACGGAAGAGGTCGGCGGTCTCCTTGGAGCAGTCGGTCAGGTTGAGGACGGCCTTGGGGGCACCCTTGGCGCAGGTGAAGGTGTCTCCGCGGAGGGTGCAGATGGTGGTGATGCGCTTGGAGACGGGGTCGAAGGGAGTGAACTTGACGGTCTTCCAGTCATCCTTGAGGATGTCACGGGCCTTGGGGTAACGCTTGAGGGTCAAGATGGTGACCTTGTCGATGGGGTCGAGGGACTTGATGTTGTGGGACGAGGCAAGGGCGGCGCAAGCCATCATCCAGTTGACATCCTCACCCTCAGCGACGTAGGGCTCACGGATAGAGAGCTGGTTGGCAGTGAGGGTTCCGGTCTTGTCAGAGCACAGGACGTCGACACCGGCGAGGGACTCGATGGCAGTGAGCTTCTGGACGATGGCCTGCTGCTTGGCGAGGTAGGCGGCACCGACGGCGAGGGTGGTGGTGGTGACGACCGGGAGACCGACGGGGACACCGATGATGAACAGGATCAACGCGTACTTGAGGAGGGTGTTGTCGGAGGCCTCGGGGGTAGCGATCTTGAGGTTACGGAAGAAACCACCGATCCAGGCGACGAGGATCCAGAACATGACGAGGACGAGGAGCGCCGTTCCGATGCTGTTCATGATGGCCTTGAAGTGACCCTGGTCCTTGGCACCCTGGACGAGAGTGGCAGTGCGACCGACGAAGGAGAACTTGGCGGAGGTCTGGACGACGGCGTAGGCCTTTCCGCGCTTGCAACCGGTGGTGTAGTAGACGATGTCACCCATGAACTTGTCGACGGCGAGGGATTCACCGGTGATGGCAGACTGGTCGGTGGCGACGATGGCGTGGCCCTGGTGGGCGATACCCTCACCTTCGTCATCCTCCTTGTCCTCAGAGCCGGCGGGGTCCTCCTCGGGGTCGAGCAGGTGCTGCTCGCGCAGCTCCTTGTAGCGCTCGAAGTCTTCGGGGGTGTCGTAGTCGCAGATCAGACGGGCGTCGGCGGGGACGGACTGACCCTCCTCGATGACGACGATGTCACCGGGGACGAGCTCACGAGCCTTGATATCCTGTTCCTGACCCTCACGGATGGCAGTGGCCTTCATGGCGATGTCACCCTTCAAGCTGGCGACGACATCGGCGGCCTGTTTCTCCTGGTACCAACCAACAGCGGCGTTGAGCAAAAGGATAGCGACGATGACACCGAAATCGATCCAGTCACGAAGACCGGCGGCGAGGAGGGCAGCAACTTCCATGACTGTAAAGGGATTAGCGTGGGTTCATCTCTCTCTCGGACAGCGGCGCGCGGCAGCAAGCTACTGCGTGGTGGTCTGGTAGGGTTCGGCCGCTGGAGAGCCAGCTGGAGCAAGCTGCATGCCAAGCTTTCTGCGGCCGTAGCTCGCCCAATAGCTCCAAAAGCTATGGCCTTCAGCTTTTGGAGCTATCGGGGTAATTTGGGGGGAAAAAAACAAAATAAGCCGATCTTGACGCCAGGCGTGGGAGATTGGCAGATTGGCTTTCCCCGAGCTATGCCGCAGCTCCCTCTCTTGGCTCTCTTTGTTGGGTGCATGTTTGCAGTAGCTGCTGCTTTGCGGAGGGAATGGATTCGCCACGTACCGTAGAGGACAGGACCAGTGAAGAACATGAGGAACTTGATGAACAAGTTCTCCTTCTCGGACATGATCTCGTTCCAGCCGAATCGCTTGCGGCGGGCTTCGACATCGGCGTTGGAGAGACCTTGCTTGATGTCGGCGTTCAACCACTCTGCGGGGACGGCGCCGGTCTCCTCGACGACGACGGCCTTCTTCTTCCAGAACTGTGGAGCGAAGTCATGTCAGCATTTGGTGTATCGCAATGAGCGATGAGATCGAATGTAGACGTACCTGCCATCCCTTGCGGGGCTTCTCGTCGTCCTTGTTGGCAGCATCCTCAAGAGCGGCGGCCTTGGGGTCCCGGTAAGTGGAAATGTATTTCTGAAGGGCAGTGTACTCGTCTGGAGAGAGGTATACAGTCAGTTTCGGATGATCTCGCGGTGTGCCGATAGCTCCAAAGAACTATGCGGAGCACGAGGATAGCTACGTACCGAGATCCTCGATGTTGCCGGGGGCTTGGGACCATTTCCTGGATCTGTAGAAAGCATGTCAGCGAAAATGTCTCAGATGTTGCGCTGGCTGGTGACGCGTAGGGCTGTCCGGGATCGGAGTTGTGTGGCGTTGTTGAAATTTCGCTGGCTCGTCGGCTTTTGCGAATGCAGATGGAGCGGACAGTCGCGCAGTCGCGGTGCAGGCTGGCTGTCGTCGGCCAGATCGCTGTCGTCGGTGGAGGGTAGTGATATCGAAGCTCTCGAGAGCTAGCAGAAGAGCTCGTTTTGTGATCTGCTCAGGTAGCAGGCAGGTTGTTGCGTTTGTAGTTGTTTGACTCGTGGTGATGGCGATGATCGTATCGACAGTCGTGTTGATGTTGTCGTCGTCGTTGGTCGTGCCAGTGGAGGTGGTGATCTGGTGGAGGAGGCACAAGAGGAGCAGCATCATCGTACCTATCTGCGGCACCGGTGCCGTGTTCGCCGTTCTCGAGGTCCTTCTCGGAGAAGCTGACGCGTGGAGCCGCCATCGTGAATAGCGATATCCAACTAAATGGTCGCCTGGTGATGGAGGGGGAGGTATACAATACGGAATAAAGGAGGGGAATGGACGACGACGCGATGCAGTTCGCTGAAGGAAAGAAAGTGGAAGACGGGAGGGAGGAGAGGCGAGCTTTATGAATGGAAGCCCCGGCCGAGCAGTGATGGGAGGAAGAGAGACAGAGAGAGAGAGAGAGAGAGTCGCGAAGGAAGCGTGTGTGTGTGTGAGAGAGAGTGGTGTGAGAGTGGTGTGGGTGTGTGGGTGTGAATCGGCGAGAAGTGTGAGTACGCGAAGCGACGGGTAGACCGACAGACAGACAGATAGACAGACGGGCAAGAGTGAGTCGCTCTCTCTCGCCCTTTCTCTCACTCACTCACGCACTCACTCACGACTCACAGTGAATCGTCGAGAAATGTGTGAGATTGCAGTGACGGCCTCGGGGAGAGGGTAGCGTGCAGAAACGACGCGGGATGGACCGAGACCACCATTCACCACCCCAATCCCAATGCAAATGCGACTTTCTGGCTGGACAACGGGCAATAACGGCGGGCGCGCGCAGAACGAGGCACAAGCCAAACAGGAAGAAAAACTAAAATAACAAAAAAGGTGGTGTGTGTGCGTGCGTGCGCCGGGCGTGGTGTGTGTGTGCCTGCGTGTGAGTGTCTGTGTGTCTGTGCGTGTGTCAATGTGTGTATCAATGTGAGTCGCCGACGATGGATAACGATGATGATGTCGCTGGTGATGAGCAGAGGCGCGTGCTCGTCCGTGGTGTTCATGCACGAAGGGAGAGAGAGAGAGAGGTAAGTCAAGTCCAAGTCGGTAGGTGTGGGTGTGGGTATGGGAGTGGGTGTGGGTGTGTGGGCGGCGAACGACGGGCGACGGGCGGAGGTGACTGTAACTGTTCGCTCATCAAACGCCAACGACAACAACGACAACGACAACAACAACGAAAAAGAAACATGGGCCAACACGATGGAGCGATTTGATCGTGCAGCAGCGCTCCATCCATCCAAGCCGTGGTGGTAATAATGGTGGTGGTGGTGGGCATGAGATAGCGTCTTCGGTGCAAAAAGGTATTAGGCTGGTCGGGACTCGGGTGTCCTTCTGGGCGAGCTGGCTGGCTGACTGTCTGCTGCTGCTGCTGCTGTCCATGTTGTGGATATATGGATGTGCATGTGGATGTGCATGTGCTTCTCTCGTGGATCTCCGTTTGTTCCATCATCCACCGCTGCAAGACTAAATGCGCTGCAGATGCCGAATACGTCGTAATCCCGCTAGCACTGCAACACGTCCATTGATGAGATGTCCCACTACGACAGCTGTGATG
Source organism: Dissoconium aciculare CBS 342.82 (assembly GCF_010015565.1). Taxonomy (NCBI): domain Eukaryota; kingdom Fungi; phylum Ascomycota; class Dothideomycetes; order Mycosphaerellales; family Dissoconiaceae; genus Dissoconium; species Dissoconium aciculare. Next base: position 229,518 of record NW_022984965.1, on the reverse strand, counting down.
TCAAAGGGCGAGGACAGTTGCACGACACGCAGCAACGGTCCTCCGCCAGACCGTAGAGCACGATGCACTGTAATGATCGGCCACTGTGTAGTATCTCATCATCATCATCATCATCATCATCATCATCATCATCATCATCATCATCATCAATCATAACGCGTGAGATTCCACGAGGGACCGATGCTGGAGATTGCTCGCGCGGAATGGAATGACAGCCGGTAGCTTATTTCGTCGTAAATTGTCCTCCAGCTTCTCCACTCTCTACCTAAACCCATGATAATCAAACCCTGGCCGGCAGGGCCGAAGAGGAAAACCCTTCCCGGGAGAATTATTCCAATACCATACAGAGAGAGAGAGACAATTAAAAAATTAAAAAAAGCCGGTCAGCCAAGCAGGACAGTTTCTCGTCCAAGCATGCGCCCGCCCAGCGTCGCCCGGCGAATCTGCGCCCTCTGCATTGGCATTTGCAGTTGGGATGATCAAACCGACGATGGATGCTGATCATGATCATCTCAGATGTGGTCATTACAGGGAAAGCGCGCCGAGAGCCCTCCCACCCCCGTGGAGTGTCATCAGGCGCGCGCGCGGCGAAATAGGTAATCAACAGCCGACCGGGACAAGCCAGTCCAATTGAACCCATTCGCCTTGGCACTGTACCGGTTCTCAGCCAGACCAGGAGAGAGAGAGAGCTGGTGAGAACTGGAGAGAGAGCGAGAGAGGGCTTGGAGTTTCCTCTCCTGGGGAAGATTTCCAGCGATCCCACCTCATTAGGCTTTCCCCGATGTCTCTCTCGGCGAGTGAGAGGCGTGTTTATTACGATCCCGCGACTCACACTCGCCCTCTCACCGGGAAGAAGGCGAAATGGAAGAAGGAGAAGACGTCGAAGGCAGGGTTTCGGTTTTGGTTCTGTCTCTTCTTCGAGGGCAGGAAACCCTCAACAGGACCTGCGATGTAGCGATTCCCATCTCATCTTTCGGCGAGCGCGGGTAATTTTCTGCCCTAGGTAGTACATACGATAGTCACTCACACACACAACATGGAAGGGCTCACTCCCGCGTGTGTTCGATGTAATGTGAGATCGTGGCAGGGGCCCTACGAACTGCGAAACGGCGCAAGGTTCCCGACAACAGCATGACGGAAGATGTGTCCACGACGGTGATCACGATGGGTGCGCTCTCCAAGCAGCCGTTTGCTCCACCTTCTCCGTGTCTGCGACGGGACCTTCCCTGCCCGCATCATCATCAATGATCGCCCGGATGTCAAGACAGTCAAGCCCTTGGCCGTATGTAATGTAGCGGAGATCAATCTCGCGGCGGCGGCGCGCCCAGCATGGGAGAGACATCATAACCCATCGACCAAGATGCCGACGCGTGCGTTTCATCGTTGTATGAGAATCTCCCTTTCTTTATTTCTCTCTCCCTCTCTCTCTCCCGCAACCGCTATCTGGGATCCTCACAGAGAGGGAAATTGCTACACAGCGATGGTCCCTAGTAGACAGATAGACGAGTGGAGATTATCTTGTCCTGCGCCGAGGAAACAACGACGGCGGCGGGGGGCCCTTCGACGAGCCAAACGGGCGAAGAGATGGGAATGCTCGGCGGGCACCTCTGGGCGAAGAAACGTTAGACAAGGGAATTTGGCCTCGTTCCTGGGCGGGCGCGGGGCGCGCGTCGCACGAAGTTCTCCCCCGACGCTCGGCGCCCAGGACGGTTATTTGATGTGTGACGCCAGGGTCGGTAGGTGATGATTTACAAGATCCACCGGAATGATGGACACGCGAGAGAGACATGCCGTCGTGAGAACGCCGATGGACGTTTGGTCATCGTCGTCTGTCTGCCCGTCCGTTCGTTCGCCCCAGGTGGATTCGACATTGGCATGCGCGTGCGACGACTGGGAAATGCTCGGCATGCCCTGTGATAATCTAACACGAAATTCTGGAATGCCCGATACGACGAACAGTAGCGCGCGCAGGCGGGCAAAGGAGAGATTGGGCATGTTCCCGCACCTGTCCCGCTCTTCTTCCTCGACCGGATCTCGAAACCTCCCGGCCTAGTAGTCGTCAATGCAGGCGCGTTGTAATTTCGTCCCTCGCACGCGACCGCATCCTCGGTATGTAGAGAGAAAGAGAGAGAGAGCGAGGATCATTCCCTCATCACACTGTAACAAGGGCAAAGCCGGATAATCATTTCCACGCCGATTGGCGCGCCCGGCAGGAGACATCCTGCATGCTGGTTCCAACTGATGATGGACAGCCGCCGCGTGCAATCCCATGGCCATCACATCTGCCGAGGGAGGTACAGGTATGTCCTCATCATTCAATCCCTCTTCTCCACACTGTTGGCACGCAATCAAAACACCATCGTGAGAAACGGTCCACCATGCGTATGATGCATGCCACACACACACTACACACTACACACACACCACACACGTACCCCAGAAACGCGACGCAAACGCGCGATCGTGGAGGGAAGAAAGAAAGAAGAATAGACGTTTTCCGAAGATTGAGAAAGGAAACGGCTCACTTCAAAGTTCCCCAATCTTCTTCTGGTGCTGCTTCTTCACGAAATGTCTTTCCTTTCCCTCTCTCCATGATGATGATGGAGTCTTGCCCTAGCCATGGAGACATACATACGTACTGTACAATGGGTATCTCGGGACGTAGGACGGATTGCTCGGGAGCAGCGGCGGTTGCAAAGTATTGCCGCATACATATTGGCAGAACGATATCGAACCGGTTTGTCTTTTCTTCGAGATCGCCCACACCCGTCCATCTTGTTTCTCCTTCCCTCCCCAAATGGCCCCCGCCGGTTTGCGGGAAGAGGGACGTTTGGAACTTGTGCGAGGTACTACAATCTGCTGCTGATCTCTCTGGCATTGAGACAATTCATGTCATCCCGTTTGAAGCCTACCTGCCTGCCCGCCCGCCCGCGTCTCCGGATCCGCAATCGTCATCATGCCGACCGTGCAATGGCCAGGGAGTGTGTGTGTTTGTATGAGTAGAGAGAGAGGAGAGGCGAGGTGGAAATCCACACAATCCACAGGACACGGCTTCGCCCCCATAGAACCCGACTCGAGAGTTTCGCGCCATCTGGGGTCCCTGCAGTCGCCGAAAGCCCCGGTGTCCGAAGAAGAACAGAGCGCGCGCGCGAAAGAGAGAGAGAGAGAAAGGCAGTCGAAAGCGTCACCGAACTTCGGCGAAAGCAAAATAGCCATACCTGACCCAACGGAAAAGGCAAAGAGAGAGAGAAAGTCCGGCCGATTTTTGCCATTGGACCGAAAACTTCCGTAGCTCATTATCACCATACTGTATAGTCCATCATCATCAAACCATGTAAGACGAATGGGGACTCTGGGACCGTCGGGAAACAGCCTAACGAGCAGGCCCGATTGCGGTACCCTAGGTTCTCCCACGCCCCATCGCACAGTACTGCAGGTGGTATGTGTTCGTCCGCGAGCGGAGGGGCTAGAAAGATGCGTGTTCGGGTGTACCTTGGACTAATGACGATGGGACGAATAAAAAGGCCCCGGCTGCTACAACGACTACTGTCGAACTACTATCACGGCTACTACGGCTACGACCACCACAGTACGAACTGCGAAGTATTTCGTGGTAGCGGGATTCGGGAATGCGAGAGAACAGTCCAGCCCTATGCCCACCTATCAGCGCCGCCGCTCCGGGAATGAATTGCGAACAAATCAGCCTGACACATCGACACATCCCGAAACTATACGTACACAACAACGTCCCCGTCCGCGGTTTCTCTTCAACGTGGTTATGGTGTCTTACACACACAAACACACACACACGCATCTACATGTGCCGATCCTCCCGACCGTCTCGGTTGGGGTGGATGATAGGATGTCTTGTCTGTAACTGTAACTGTATCGTCGGTGAAGATCTTCCTTTCTTTCACCTCTCGCGGAGCAGTGTGTCGTCATGGGATCACGGGCATGCGAACACACACACCGCACAATGAACAGATGACGGACTGCCCTCCTCTCCGTCGTCATCGTCGTCTTAAAATCATGACATGTACCGTACAGGTAAAAATCTCCCTCTGAAAGAGAAACGATCCAGTAGAATTGCATGTGTTTACTCGCTCGGCATTATTACCCACACGGGCGGCGAACTCGGCAGCCATACTGGGACTACTGCATTGGATTTCGAGCGATGTGGAGATCCAGTGCGCATCTCCAGCTTTTTGTTAATATCAGACTCTACGCAGTCGAAAAATCCCCTCTCGACATCTCCATCCAGCATCGTCGTCGACGCGATCATCCGCGGTGAAGAGGGAAACCAAATGCACCTTCCCGTGGGATCTTTCATGGTTGGCTTTCTTCCACTTTGCGTGTGGAGTCGTCGTCATCGCGGGACATGCAAGCCGCAAGGGCAGAGGACACGACAGACAGACGGAGATGCCGTGAAGCCGAGAGGACCAACAGCAGGATGTAGGAAATAGCAAGTGATCACACGACATGCGCCCATCGCCGGCGATGGTTCCTGGCAGCAGCAGCAGCAGCAGTAGCAGTAGCAGTGAAGGACCAGGGTCTCTAGCCGTGCACACATGCAGTCCCTTTCATCACTTCTTTCTCCGGCGGTCAGAACTCCTCGTATGATAATAACAGAGGGCCCAGGTCCTGAAAGGAATTAGTATGAGGCATTTAACGACTCCCGTCGTCACGGAGCGGGCCCGTTCGGCCAGTTCGGCCCATTTCCCATCCATCGTGAGCAGCACCCCGCGGGCGGCGGCGGCTTCTTCGGCACCTGCATGCCCTAGAAACCTTGGACTCGCCGCCTTGCACGCCGCCTTTTGCCGCGATGCGATGTGAGCGAATCCCCCCACACACTCTGGCGCACTGTGTACCTATGTATGTTTGTTGTCGCTACATGTCCGACAGCATCACTACACGCTGCGGCGACGGCGACGAAGACGAAGGGACCTTTCTGCCTTGTGGATATCACGGGCCGTTCGTGGCACAGTCCAAGGGTCCCGCTAAGCAGGAGCTCCATCAGGTCGTTCTCCCGCGCGACTTTCATATCTCGTGACAGGCTCTTTTTTCCTTTCGATGATGAGAACGGTTGTTGGGGCACCAGGCAAGGCAAGTGGAGGAGGAACAAGGGCTACACGGATAGACTGCAGTGATGATGATAATTCCCGACAGGGATGTTGTCCCGTGGGAGTTTTCCGCTTGCTCGGCAGCGCAGATGGGATGTCACTCGCTCAATTTCACGCGATGAGAGAGAGAGGCCGGCAGAGATATCATTCTGCATTTCACCTGTCTTTGTCCACCATGCCGGAGATCCACATGCCAATGTGAGGCGATGCGCCGAGAGAAAGAGAAACATTGATCGACGGTACATGACAGTATATGCATTCACGTGCCGGGGCGCAGGTTCTGAATCCTTACGTCGATCGTAGATTCCCTGATGATCCATACCTTTCCCGCATCGATGTCGTCGTCGTCGTCGAACTAGAAAGTGCTGAATAAGCAGCGGATGGACTCAAGCCAAGTCTTGAGTCGAACGAAATTGTGAACACTCTGTCCTCTCAATCCTCATCGGCGTCGTCGTCGTTGTTGCTTGGCGGAAAGTGTTTCGCCCCTCCCGTTTCGGAATCTGATTCAGACCGGACGATGTTGTAGACAGGACATACAGATGCCTCCTCCCAGCCGCCAAGGGCAAGATCCGCGGAAAGATATTGATGTGGATCATCCCATGGGTGAGCTACGAGGGATTTCACCAAGAACCTTGGCGACGGGCAATCATCATCTGTATCGGGCAGCAGGGGAATTGTCCCAGATGTTGGGAAATGGGAAATGACGTCGCGGGGGCTTCTCCATGGAAATCTATTTCGACGATGCATCCTCGGTTCCTGGATTGGAGAGGAGTTTGTTCCTATTCTCCTCCCTTTCGACTCTACTACCATGGCGCATATCCAACCCAAGCGCACGCACAACCCATGTGAAAGGGAAAGAATCCGCCCCAAGGAATGAACCCCGATCCATTATTTTCCCCCTCTGGGAATGTATGTGACATGACTCCACCAAACATCTTGGCATACATACCAACATGCCCTGGATAGGAAAGTTCCCATAATTCATCATAGGAGAAAGAGAGGGAAGCCATCAAATCATCACAAGATCCACGTCGCACGCTCAGTGATGTGTGTGACGAGTGTTGCATCCCACCCATCATCAAAGACCAAATGACGCAAAAATGCCGGCCGGCCCTCCCCTGCCCCGAAAGGTACAGTGAATGTTGTACCTGGCATCCATCCCTCCATTCCCGGAACGTCGGCGAGCAGGCCCGAACGAACCGAACGGCGACACGCACGCACGCGAGGAGAACGATGATGGATGGATGGTGACTGAGATGAGAGACATTTTAAGACGCAATTCGATAGGGCTGGCCACTCCAGCGACTTCCGCCCGTGGAGGAGGTTCGGGATCGATGTCGTGGGAAGTACTTCATCTGAACCACCACGGCGCATCGCATCGCATCGCTGCGTGGAGATCTCACCTTCGACCACCAGTGTGATGATATCGCAAGCAAGCAATGGAGAGTATTGCTACAACAGCCTCAGCTGACGACGGAGCCGGAGTTCCCGAGTCTATCTGTCTGTCTGTGCCGGACCCGCGTGCAAGTCGTATTGTCACCCTCTTATTTTTGACCCATCATCGCGGAAAGCTCAATCCACGACACCAAACGCACGTGTCCCTGATAATAAAAAAGTAGCGAGAGCAAACAATTGCGGAAATCCGGCGGATGTATGTAGAAACATTCATGCCCACATCCAAATCAGAAATCTCCCTTTGCGGCGTCACCTACCTCCCTGTCTCCCGACCTACCTACACCAATCAGCACATCCGCAATCACAATCACAATCACAATTCCACATTCCTCACAATTTCACATATTCACATATTCCTCACACACGGCCAGTGCGGCGGTGGCGCAGTATACAATATCTGCCTGCTCTTCGTGATGGTTATTGTTCTTTATGATCATTGTGACTATAGTGGCGGTAGACTCATCAGCCCCACACACACACACACCGTGATCCCCAAATGCCCAATTCCCGAACCCACGCCGCCCGCAACCAAAAAATAACGCCAAAACTCAACGGCTGCTTATAATTCTCATTTCCTTTTCCTTCCTTCTCGCCTCTGGTCAACAATCTCCGTGCTGATGGTATTAACCTTGGGACGATGATGGTGCGAGCGGCCCTGTGCTGGAGATTCGATCTTCGTGTAGAGAGAGAGAGAGAGATCTCGAGTGGGCGGTTTTCCAGTCTAGCTGCGAAGCCTCTCATACGGCCTGCCTGGCCTCTTCCCTTGTTGTCATTCCTCGTTCCATCGCGCATTGTAGATGAGGATGTTCCTGGGCGTGTTCCTGGGCGGGGCCCACGCGCCAGATGCATGGGTGGGGCGGACGGGCGCGGTCCCCTGATCGTCGGCTGGCTTTCGTGCCTTTTTTTTCCTCCCTCTCTTTCTCTCTCTCGTTGCTCGGGGCAACGGACTGGACTGGGCTGGGCTGGTTTTCGGCTTTCGCTTTGCCTTGCCTTGCGGCTGAAGTCGGGCAAGGTGATTTGATGAAAAGCTGTAGACTCTTTGATGAGGGCGTGGATTGTCTTTGATAGATGCTCTCTTTGATAATGAAGAGGTCTAATATGGTGAAGGGGCTGGGATGCTTCTTTGTCGGGTACCGTGGCCTTTATTCCATCGCGTTTGGTGTATGTAGGCGACTGAACAGTCACATATGCTCAGGGCATTGGTCACGACACAGTCGGAGCAAACTATGAATGGTCACATAGACATCTCGAGAGAGCAGCTCCATTGCCCTCACCTGGTATCGACTTAACGTTTTTATAGAGAGACTATACACGTTGCTCAAGCACCTCTTCCACCTGTGATCATGAGGATCATCGTCCGTTCAAGACACACAAAGACTCGTCTCCATCGTACACTTCAAATGGCCATGAACATCGTAGTCCACAAAACGACACATACCCAAACCCTAACCGATCAAAATCCAACCACCAACCCTATCCCGCCTGCACACTTGGCACCTACGGGCATAGTTCGAATAGTCCAATGTATTAGCACTCTCCACAAAATTGACATTTTCCTACACAGACCACTCGACATAAGGGTAGAACTCCAGAGTCCATAATGACACAGTAAAATGCAACCGACCCACCAATCCCATCGCGCCTCTATCGATTAACAGGACATTCACTGGCCACGAAACAACCCACAATAGCACACACGATCCATACCCGCAGTAGCTCCCATCCTCCTCCTCCTCCTCCATTTTCGATAGAATTCGTTGGCGGGACGAACACGAAGCAAAGCTCACGATCCGAGGTTTCCCTCGGCTCCGCTCGCATCGAAAGAAACACACACCCAGACACAGATACACGAGTCATTTCATCAGCCAGACCCCTCCAAAAACCCACGTGCGCGCGGGAACACAGCTTTTTCCCTCGAAAGGGACAATGCTCGGCTACCGCCCCCCTCCCCCCCCAAAAAGCAACGAGGTTGATCTTTCGCGCCGTCGACAGCCCGGAAGAAGAAAAGCCAAAAAGGACCAAAAGCCCTCTCGGACATTAGATTGGAAAGCGTGGGGTGAGGTGATTTGATGGAGATCCAAGGTCGAAATATACCGGCATTGGACATGTTGAGAGCTTCGCCATTGGCGACAGGCGGGCGGGTTGAGAGTCGTGCTGTAGGTACCTAGGTAGGTCGGTCGGCGCTGTGGCGCGCTTCGGGCGTGTTCTCGGCAATACTACTACTGCGTTCTCCCAGGCAGGTACTGGTCAACAGAGAGAGAGAGGGAGCGAGTAAGCTCTCGCATTGCCCATTTCGAGCTTGATGATTGTTACTATGTAGTTGGATCGTACGACTGCCAGCTGCGATTATTACACTACCTAGGTACATACCACTTCCCGTGGAGGTAGGTAGGTGGGCATTGCACACAATGTGGACTACAACTCCCCGGGCGCCACGCGCGCGAGGGAGATGTCGTCTTGCTGCTGTCGAGATACCTTGATCAGCTTGGGCTGGACGTGATGTCCTTCGGCTCGTCGGCAACGTTTCTCTATCACGAGGTCTGAATTGAACTGTGTATGCTCTACCCTTCTCTCTCCCTCCCTCTCGCTGGACATGCCATAGTCAAAAATCGCATCCGGCGACGCGTGGCCCGACCGCTCTGTCGAGCGAGGTTCTTTTCGCGCGCCAGTCTGTCCGTCCGTCTGCTCCGTTCCGCGATGTGACTCCCGCACAGCACTCGGTGGTGAGATATTCATCTGCGCGTGAGCCGCACAGCCAGCCAGCCAGCCAACCCGCAGTGCGCAGGTTGCCGAACGACCGCGCCGGGCTGTTGCGTATGGCGGGACATTCCGTCGAGGTGCATGGCCGGTCGGGGAAATGACGTTGCGCACTTCGTCGTCGTCGTCGTGTGACGATCCGGGAAATTTGCATATCCATTCAATCGATGAGAAAGGCCACATCCCGACCAATGTCTCGATTCTCGTCAGACACCAGTTGGGGGGGGGGGGTTTCTCGCTGTTGCTGGCTGGTGGATTGCCGGCGGCGGCGGCGGGCGGCGGCAGGCGGCATTACAAGGGAGGAACCCCATGTTCTCGGGAATCGTCCACGGCATGGGGGTGTCGTTCGTATCGACAGTAGTTTCTCCTTCGTGCCGCGTGGCGTCCGAAAAGCGCCCACTTTGCGGCATTTTCGGACTGCCCTTGGGTCGTCGTCGTGCCGGGAATCCGACTTGGGGGCCGGGATGACAATGATCATGGTGAGTCTAGATGGCCCTTTGAGATCTGTAGGTCCGTGGAGGAGGACAAAAGCGAATGTTGTTCGATAAAAGATATTGGGATTACGTCGCCTCCCCTGCTGCTGCGACTTCCTCATTGGAGCGTGTCTGACCTTTTTTTTTTTGCTCCTCCGCTGTGCTGAGAGATTGTTCACCTTGCGGTGTGCCGTGCCGCACTGTTGCAACGGCATCATGAAACCCTCCTTGGGCGATACACTTTGCCTTTTTCTATCCTTGGTGGCCCCGGCAGGAAGTTCCAACATGATCGGGAAACCAAAAAAGCTTCACGATTGACGTCGATGGCTTCAGAGGTCCTGTGCGAGCAATCCCTGTCCTGGTGCAGTCCACCGAAAAAGCCGCCAATCGCTGTGTTGCAAGCTCTGAGCCAGCTACATGGATAATTACAAACATTCCAAACCATGGTTGATTGGGTCGACATACGGCATGTTGAAGCATCAACGACCGACAATGGACGACCTCTCGAGGCCTCTCGTGTGTCCCGAGTCGCAACGGAGTTATCTCGCATCAAATTCATGCCTGTCTGCCAATCAACCAACCAAACACCCCGCGATGCAAGCCGAGAACAACGCCCACTGTCGTCATCAAACCCGACAATCCCAATCCCTTGGCAGCCACGAGATAAGACAGGACGCCTCGAAGCCGCATTCGGATCAAAACACATCATCAGGGCGCTGTCGGCGCTTCGAGAGTTTGCTTCAGAATGGAACTTCGCAATTACTGTCGTCCAGCGCGCTCACGGAGTTTGGTCGAGGAGATTTCGCACGTCATCAGTCTCCCGCTCCCCGAAGCATGTGACAAGCTGATATCAGCAGCCCGAAGGACATCTGCAGCGATCGAATGTCTTGAGCCGCGCGCTCTCAACCACAGTATTGGTCGCTCTCACTACATTGGGTCCCGACAGGACAGGGATTCGCAATCTGAGCTTCCGTCACGGATCATGCTCTTAGAAAAGCAGCCGGTCGATCCCTGTCATTGCAGGTCGCGCGTGCGTTCGCCGCGATTCAGCTGGACATCACTGTGAGCGATCCCTGTGAGCGATCACTGGTCGCTCGCTCATAGAAGTTGAAGGAGATTCTGTGGACTTCATCTCCTAATCGACGGTCTTGGGTCGACAAAGATGTTCAGCGTGAGCAATACCTGACCGGCTGCGCCAACTAGAAACCGCTCCGTTACAGAAGGTGAGTCTCGAGCAGTCGAACAGGTAGGTCGTTTTTCGCACATTTTCGGAGCACATATTAAGCCTTCGCGCGTATTTTCACCTGTCTAGCTTTACTGGATCATCTACGACAACGGCAATTGTGCGCGTTGCTCTTCAACGAGCAATAGCAGACAAAGCTTGCCCCACGGAAGCATGGAATGCATGACCATTTCCAGCGAGCTCATCTAGGCAATAGAAGAGCTTGGAGCAAGACATTCGCGTCGGCCTTGTGTGACAAAGAGGTTATACGAGAGTCTCTCTTTCCGAGGTTTCTGCGAGGAGTATGGGAGGCATGTCAAAAGGACAATGCCATTTGCTGATCGCATGTTAGCTCTCATCTCTGACATAGCAGCAATCCCACAACAACCTTGACGATGCTCAGACACGAGATACACAGTGTATCCACTGTGGCCCCCCAAAGCAACCAAATACAAGCCGTAGGCTGAACGCCACGATAAGGCCAAGGACGAATGTACCTCCTCTTTAGCCACCACAGGCGATCGCAGGATGTAGCCAAAAGCGTACTGGACGGACGCGGCAACGTCGATCCCCAAGACATCTTACCCCATCTCTCGCCAAGTGAACAGCCTTGCGACTATGGCATCGAAAGAGCAAGGCTGAGTCTGCGCTTCTCCAAGAAGCCGAGGGAGATGAGGAAAAAGCAGCTGCTGTTAGTCGCCAAGTCTACTCGGACGTCTGGCCAGCTGCACGCTTATGAAAACAAGCATGCGGAGAAGAAAGATAGCTGCTTGGAGTTACATATCATATCACTCGCATCATGCATGAAGGAGAAGCATATGACCTGACATGTCACCAGATGCGATCATCGTGAAAGCAAGAGTGGACTCTCATCTTAGAGAGCACCGCCCAAAAAGGCCACTACCCAACGTCTCTCGGTCTTGAACCATCTCGCCCCAAACATCATCATGCTAACCGGGATTGAAATGGGCGCAAGCACTTAGCCTACCGCCACTGAAGATCTCGCCGAGTTGTGGCGCGAGTTCGGCGAAATTGTGCGAAAAAGGTGAAACTCGATTAAGAGATCCTCCCCTGTCATCATCAATGCTATCAGCTGGCCCACTTCCAACGATGGTGGTGGTGGTGATGATGGGGCAGTCGGTCCACGAGCGCAAAAAACGCCAAAAAGCGTCCAAGGCATCCACGTCTCCCAAGACCAAATTCTCCACATCTTGGCCCAAGCAGCCATCGGATAGTGCACGATATCTTCTAATCCTCGTGAAGCCCTGGAAGCAAACCTGCCGTACCCTAGTCATCGCTGAGCGAAATCCAGTCCTTTCCCCACCCCCCTCCCGTTCGAATTTCCGCTCGCAACACGAACCCTGGCGTAGCGGCGAACTCTGATCAGCGTCGGGTGGGTGTGGGCATCGCCTTGCGTACCTGACGATCATCAGCCGAGAGCGCTACGGGGAGCCAGCCCAGCCAGCCAGCGCGCTTGGCAGGCAGGCCGGCGATTGGCACCTTTCTCTTCGCCGCGTCCGCCAACAGTAATAATAACAATAATAAATTGCTATCGGGGGAGGACGAATGAATGCCAATGCCAGCGCCAATGCCAATACCAATTAAAACCCCAATTCCTGCGCCGGCCGGCGACAAGCGCCAGTTGTTCAATAATCTCCTTTATCTCTCTCTCTCTCTCTCTCTCTCTCTACGATGCGATTGCTGCCTCTCGTTCATCTCGCTCTCCTCTCCTCTCCTGCCAAGCGCATACACGACGACCCTAAAAATCCCATCATCGTCATCACCATATGTAAACCGTATCCCCATCTCCCTCACAAATCTCCACCAATTTTGCCTCCCCAAGACCTCGCGGGGATCATTTTTCATTCGGGGACCTTGGCGGCGGGACAGAAATTCCCCAGCATGATCGTCCGGGTGGGGCACCTTTTCCCATCTCCCTCTACCTTTCTCTTTCATCATCCGCTGCCAGTCGCATCCTTCGGGTTTTGCTGCACGAAATCGGCATCCACATCCGTCCGTTCGTCCCGGGAGAGGGAAATTCAGGACAATCACCGCAGTCACATTTAAAAAATGTCCAACAATTGGTTTTTCGCGTGCGTGCGTGCGTGTGGATGTCATGTACACTATGGATGACATGTACAGTACTGTATGCCTCTGTCGATCCGTTCGGCGGTGGTCATTTACCTTACCTTTTCTTCGGGCATGATTGGCACGCTGGCGCCGGAATGCAGAAACCCTGGGGCTTAGGGTAGTTTGTCGATCATTCTTCGTCTTCACCGTGATGCTTTTCTTCTCGCCGAGGATGCACCGGGATTCGGCTCTTCCTAATTCTTTACGCTGTTGCTGTCTGATGATGATGATATCATGGACGGATGCCGAAACGCCGCGGGATTTATTGTCGTCGTTTGTGGACCTTTCACCTCCCATCGAATTCCTCGAATGCCGTCGTCGCGGAGAATGCCTATGCTCGGCCCCCTCCCCCACTTCACTATCGAAAGGTAATGGGTATCGGCGGGGATTGGCACCTGATATCGTATGTTTGCTGCTGCTTGCTCCACTTTGGAAACTCTCTGTCCGTGAATGTCCGATTTGCGTTCTGGAAGAACGGCTTTCATGGGCCGTCTACCTCGGCGTGTTGTGCCTGGGATCGGCCGCTTCCACTCATTGAAGAGTGGGTCTAGCCTTTTGTGAAAGCGAGCCATGGACCGTTGTGTTGTCATCCTGGACAACGAAACTCAAGATTCATGTCCTGTCCTGAAACCCATTGGGATGGGGAGAAAGAGCACGGCGCGTGCGTGGTGCGGCGATGTTCTGAGTTGTCGCTCAAGCTATAGATGGCGGCGCGGGACCGAGGGCTCTCTCTTTTGAGAGAAGGGTTGAAGTCTACGGCGTCGTCGCTGGCGGGTTTCGAAGCAGTCGAAGAGGGCTGCTTCGTGTTGCGAGGGAAGTTCGAGCTGGCTTCGAGATTCGCAGAGAGGTGAGTGATCACGGTAGGTCTCTGTTCTGAATCTGGGATATTCTCTTTCGTCGATCCAAAGCAAGGAGAAAGCACAAGAATCGCACGCACGCACGATCTTCGTTCACTCAAAGGCATGGATACCATCATCCACATCAAATCGATCCTGTTTGTCAAGCAGAGAGAGCAGGAACCTCAGTACCAACCCTAAGAACGCGCCGTCGACGAGCGGACGGCACTGCCATTTCAGAGATCTAAACATCTCTCTTCAGCGGCTCCTGGTAAGAGCTGATGAGCATCCGGGAGGAGGCGCGGATCTCGTGTTGCGGAGTTGAGTCCTCATCAGAAGAGATTGTTAAACAGACAACCACGGACACAAAGTTGGATATCTTCTTCATTTGAGCAGCATATCTCGACTACGTGCGTCCATTACCGTACCCATCATTATTTGACAAAACTCCTTGTCCAGAAAAGTCTCGCATTGTTGGCAGATCGTAATTCGAGTCAACTCCCGCATCAGCGCCTTTCCTCCAAACATCGTCCAGATAAAAAACTTCAAGTCTCAATCAGTCAAACTCAATGCCTCTCAGCCATCTCTTCGCCATAACCGCATCCCAACGCGAGCGAATCAACAACATCCTCTTCAAGTCCGCAGTGATCTACGTCCTCGCCGGTTCCATCGCGCTGTGCATTTCCCTCCCCATCACTTTGCGTTTCCGGAACGATGGCGTTCCTGAGCCCGTGGAGTCTTCCTGACCAAGAAATCTTCCGCGGGAGAGAGAAGAGAGGGTCGGGAGAAATTGCTTCCGTGGGATTATCGTATGCGCCGAGATGGGTTTGGGCAAGAGTCGATGAGGAAAGCTGGATCGATCGATCGGCTGGTGGACTTCGTTTGCGGGCAGGTACGGGGTGGGAACATTGATGGTTCGAGCCTGCTAGCGAGACCGAAATCGATAATCGCGAAGATATCGAGTGGACATCGCCCGGAAGCCCTCCATTCTTGAAGAAGACGATTGAATCCATGAAATATGCACCCCTTAAAGCGCGCACTTCTCACTCCGAAAACTTGAATTGCTATCCTGAAGCTGCGGACCGACTTTCCATTTCCATGTCAAGGCCGCTTGCACTTTGCGCAAACCCATCGAAGATTGTTCAAACGAACCACACCCGTCGGTCAAACCGTGCCCTCTCTGTCCAAAAAGATGGAAAGCTTTCGCCAGGCGCCGGAAAAATCTCATTCGCCAACGTTTTGTCGAGTCAGGGAGCAGTCACTCGGAAACGAGCTTCTCAGAAAAGATTGGACAAGGAGTGCCAGAGAATAGTGCCGCGAGTTTGACTGATTCGTCGAAAGCCTCGTCTTTGCATTGCGAGCGTAATCGCCTCTGAGCATCAGAGAAGCCCTTGGGAGATAGGCCACGCGTCGTTGTACCCATGCTTAATAACGCTTGGGATTCGAGAAACTCGGGTTGACAGAAGGAAGCGAAGATATCCGCGCTTCCCAACCAAGAACACAACCTGCGAGCCAAGTAAGCAGACAAGCGGCAACGATTACCCCCCAACGTACGCTCCCAAGACGGGATATTCATGGTTAGATGGACCTACGGAACAGAACAAAACAATTTCAATTCACACTTTCCCCATCCCGAATCCACAAGGTCCGCAGCATGATGAAATCACAAGGCGATCCCGCCTGTAAGACCCCCGATGGGAAGACCCGGCTCGCCAGCTCTGTCTACTGTTTGTCACACTGGGGGCAAAAGAAAAAAGAAGAGAAAAAAGGGGACATTTTTTCTGTAGAAGGAAAACAGACTTTTCCATAGAAACGCCTTTTTCTATTTCCCAATGCGGACAGAGTTGAAAACCACCCAACCGACCTCGATCTTTTATACGCGTAGTCCTCTCTCTCCCTCTCTCTCCTTCTCCTTCTCTCGGAGAACAACACCCCTCCCCTCCCCTTTCCCCCCTTTCTTTCTTTCTTCGCCGACCGGGGGTTTCTCCCCTACTCCTCATTTCTCCCGCAATCCCGCAAGGAAGGAAGAGGAAGAGAGAGAGAGAGCGAGAGCGAGAGAACAGTAGGGCCCCGCATCGGACATCTTCCCTCTCCAGGCAGGGACGTAATAAAAGAAAAACAAATAAAAAGGGGGGACAAAAAACTAGCTGATGGGAGGGAAGGTTTTCGACGGACGGGAGAGGAGACGAGACGAGATAAGAGGAGACGAGACGAGACGAGACGAGATATGATAGGATAGGATAGGATAGGACGGGGAGTGAAGAGGAAGAAGGGGCCTTGAACCCCTCCCGCTCCCGCTCCCCCTTTTACTTTTACTTCATCTTTTCTCCAGAGCTCTTCCAGAACAACCACAAAGAAGAGGAGGCAGGCAGGAGGGAGAGGGGACAAGGAAGGACACGAAAAGAAGAAAAAGAAGAAGACGAGCGGGACGATGGGTTGTGAGGTCAACGTTGTTGTTACTGCTATACATGTAATCGAATCGGAGGAGAAAAAAAAAGAAGGTAGTTAGATAATGTGTGAGTGAGAAGGTGGAGGGAGGAATCGGGAGGGTTTCATCTCCTCCACAACAGGGGGCACAAAACAGCAGAAGGGCGGGTGTTCCATCGAACAGGAGCCCGGCGCTGTTCCCCACTAGAGCGACAGCAGCTGCATAGCGACAGGATTACCCTTGGCCTTTTTTTTCTTTCCCCTTTCCCCTTTCCCTTTCCCGTTGGTGTTTCTTTTTCTTACATGGCCGTCGTCGTCGTCGTCGTCGTCGTCGTCGTCAAAACATCCTCCATTTTCACATCCGCAGCAGCAGCACCGACAAGCGCAGAAGAGGAAGAAGAAGGGTTCTTATCCCTCAGACCTCCCGTCTCCGTCGTGATCGTGGGTGACGCGACGAGAGCCTCCTCGTCAGGCGGACCGACGGGGACGTATTCGCCTTCATCATCGTCATCGTCGTCGTCGTCGACCACGGCTTCTTCCTCGTCGACGTCCATTTCGCTTTCCGTGCCGGCGCTGGCGTGGACGTTCGAGAGGGAGCCCGAGGAGAGAAGTCTCTGGCGGTCGTCGGCGGAGGACGGGGTGCCGATGGGGCCGCTGGCGGTGCTGCCGGGGCTGGCGTCGCGGTCGGCGGGGAGGCGGGAGTTTGTAGTGGTGGCGGGGGCGGAGGACGATGTGTTGGCGCCGCCGCCACCTAGGGTGGGCACGACGCTGGAAGACTTGTTTTTGCGCTTGGAGGCGTATTCGCTGAGGGACATCTTCTTCCGTTGTTGTTGGAGGCTGGTGGCGGAGGCGGTGCTGGGACTTGGGCTGGGTTGTTTGACGTTGGTGGGAGGAGGCAGGAGGGGAGTCGATGTGTTTGCGCCGGCGGCGGAGGTGGATGGGTTGGGAGATGAGAGGTTTGCGGCGCTGAGAGGTGCGACGAGACTCGAGGGCGTTGCGGCGGGATTGGCGACCGGAGCGGTCGTCGAAGTGGGCGTGACGACTGTCTCGGAGGTGCCATTGACCACAGAGTTGGTCTGGATGCCTAGTCCATGATTCAAAGTTCTGCCAGTTGCTGCGGGTATTTGATGGGTGTGTGCGGCGGTGGAAGTTTCTGCTGAAGGCGGAGGCATGCTGACGTGTAAGGAGGGATGCTTCGTTTGTGGACCAGGCGTACCACCCCGCGAGGAGGGAATTGGTGTGGATGCTTTACTCCTCGGCCGTGATGGAGCATTTGATTCATTCAGCGGAGGTGACCGGAGGGCTTGGGGATCAGGTGAATCGGGCTTGGTGGGAGAAGATGAATGTGTCGCATCAGCCTCGGATTTGATTGGCGATTCATCCGTTGAGGATGTCGGCGAGATCAATCCTGTTGCACTTCCCGGCGTCGGCGATTGTAAAGGTCTCTCGTCATGCTTGGAATCAATCTCCATCTGATCCAATACAGGCGATGCCGAAGGTGGACTGAGCGATTTCCGCGATTCATTGTATAGTGAGTTGTTTCGCGCACATCGCTCGAGCAGTCGCTGCCTCAAAGGCATGAAATTCCGCTTGCGCAACGGCGTCGCAGCCCGTGCTTTGGCATCCTCTTCATCCATGTCGCATTGAACACTGCAATCGACATATTGTGGTTTCGGTTTCTTCACGACGGCCGTGACGGGTTTCGAGCTGACCTTGGAGGATCGACTCTTTTGTCGCGCATGGACTTTGCTGGTGGTGTTGGCTGATTGTGGTGTCCGTGAAGTACCAGCATCCGTGTAGCGCGATGACGATGATGACGACGCTGGGAAGGTGGCCTGCTTGGCCGATGAAGGGGCAGTCGGCGTGTTGACATTGGAACCAGCACTGCTGCGTTTCTTCTTCGCTTGCTTCCCAGATGATTCTTCCTCTTGTCGACGGAACATTTCCTCCTCTTTGGCCAGCTTCTTCCGTTCCCGTTCGGAGAGCTCAGGCGCAGCCGATGACAGCCCATTGGTGGAGTAATGCGTGTTCGGAGTGATGTCACGACTGGCCGAACCAGAAGTCGAGCGCGAATGTACAGATTCCTCGTCGTTGTCAACTCGCCGAGCCTCACTTCCTGATCGGCTGTTCACTGCGTTGGTGTTAATCGGGGAGACGTGTTGATTCGTCCGTCGCTTCTTGCTTCGGGGTTGCTTCGCCGACGGAGCCTCCTCAGCAATGTCCTTGCCACGTCGATCGAGACGCGACATCTTACAGTCGCCCACGGGCACTTGACACGCGCATGGTCCGCAATTGGCAAGCACATTCGACACCCACGTCGATAGACGTGACAAGTATTCGGAATCGACCTGTGTCTGGTGAGCAGAAAGTCCGGAGAAGTGAGTGTCCCAGGCGATCGTGATTTCGACGCCGGGTTCAATCTGCTGTGTTGCCATGAAGCAAAAGTGATATTCGTTTCCACCAGTGACGAGGATCTGCAGGCGCGCATTGGGAGTACAACTGCGACGGATATATCGCAATTCGTTTCCAGTCTGCCTTGCGTCGATGACGATCGGCAGTTTGCTGTGGAAGAAGACGAAGGACTCGGGATGCTTGAGGTTGGACCAGCGATTTGATGGGTCTTGTTGGTATTCGGATTGTAGCTCAACTTGACCTTTGAGCTCACCAATGTATGCTCCTTCAGCGATGGGTTCCTTGACGGTCAAAGCCTTCCAGACGAGCTGATGACCTTCATAGTAGACTTGGTCGTCTGGCAGCTCGACAACCTCGATTTCCGCTTTGCCGGGGATGTCATTGAGATTACCGTTCCACCTTGCGTAAATCTCAACTTTATCGTAGCCAATCTCCTTTCGGAAGTCGTCGTCGGGTCCATTCAGCCATCGCACCATGGTGTTCATCGTCGCGATGTTGTGGATGTTTCCATCAGTGACTTGCCAATCATCTTCGACGTAGGCTTGCAGAAACTCATCAGAATATTGTGCTGGGAATGTCTCCGGTGAGCGCGACAAGCTCCTCCGGTGGTTCACAGACGATGCGTTGCGCTTCCGCGAGTGACCCTTGGTAGAAGTCGTCGTCGTCGAATCCGATGTCCGATGTGTTGTTTTGGGCCGTTTGGCGGGAGGAGGCTGATCGCGTGGGCCCGCACTGTTGCGGTCATTTCGACTCTTCTCTTGTGGCCATCCGTTCGTGTAGGTCGCGGTGACTTCCTTCTTTTTCTTATGGCTCTTGGGCACGCTTCTCCGGGCGCCATTCAAAGACAAAGATTGAGCCTCTCGTCTTTGACTTTGGCGTCGTCGCGCATATGTGACATCGACGTGCCGTGGAACGCAGTCGACGCAGAAATGATCGATATTATCGGGCAGGGTCTTCTCTTCATAGGTGGGATAGTAACACAACTGGTGCTGCCATCGATTACATTTATCGCATTGTACAGTCCATCCGTCGTCGTCAGCGTACCCGCACACGCAGCTGATGGTATCGTCCTCTTGCGCGTCATCGGTGCTGGGTCCATCGTAGTGGTGATGATGGGCGGCGTGCGCGCTCGATGAGTGAGAGGCATGGGAGAAGTCGTGAGCATTGGTAGCCTTGACCGAAAATGAAATGTCGGTCATGCTATCCCGTCTCGAGGGAACAGTGGAGGGATTAGGTGACGGGGTCTTTGCCGAACCTGCGGCGCATGACTGGGATGGAGACGACAGCGCGAAAGTATGACCGGACCGGCACGACAAGGCCACCGCGCCGAAGATCACGATTGCCGTGCGCGTCTCTTGTGGATGGGTTGTACGATTGATGGATCCACCGATGAAGTCCTCAGAAAGGTCGACACACAGGAGCGATTAGGTCGGATTCGGAGCACGAGGACCGTCTTTCGCCGCGAGACGGCCGGATTGGAGGTGTGACGAGAGAGTGGCGATCATCAAGAGACAGAGATGTAGTCGAGGGAGAGATCCGTATGATGGCGCGTCGGGTCCGTTGTGAGCGGCCAGGTGGACGTTTCGATGTCGAAAAGCGCAGGCGAGCGCAAAGGACGTATGGTGGTGAGTAGATGAAAGAGAATCGCGATGGCGATGATTGTCACGGAATTGTAAAAGAGATGGACGTCAGTCGTGTGTGTGAGAATGGTGGTTTGGTCGAGAGTCCAGAGTATGAAGGAAAGAGAAGGAGTGATCCGTGGGTGTGTGAGTAAGAGTAGAAGAGTGAGAGTCGAGGGAGGGGAATGGTAGCGAAAGCGAGCGAGAGATTCTCAGGTGAGAGAGAGAGAAGAATAGAGCGAGTGCAAAAGCAAGCCTCACCATACACACAGACGCGGACGGATAGGTAGAGAGAGCGTGTACTGCAGGCTGTAGAGAGCAGCAGCAGCAGCAGGCAGAGGCAGAGGCAGAGGCAGAGGCACAGGCAGAGAGAGCGAGACACAGACAGAGCGGCGGCGGCAGCGCAATGGGAGACCGTCAGCCAGCCAGCCGGAAGAATTGATGGGAAAAGTGTGCGCGACGGGGAGACCAACGCCGTCTCTCTGTTCCTCTCTGTTCTCCTCTCGCGCTCTCTGTTCGTTCCCTTCCACGCACCACCACCACACACACGTACGCACATACATTCTCAGACACAGACACACACTACATTCCCCTACCCATCGCGGATTGACATCCCTGCCACGACTTTTGTCTGAGAACCAGCATCACGCACAGCCCTAGCTTCTCTCTCATGGCTGCTGTTTTCTCTGCCGCCGCAGCGGGCGGACCGGAGGGGAAAGTTGTTTGTACTTTTGGTGGTGTCGACTTGTCCACGGGTACCGAGCGGGAGGGAGGGTGTGCCGCGACTTCTGTCCATCGCTCTTTCTTTCTCCCCCCGGTTGGTCGTGCACGGTCCAAGACTCAGCGTAATCGCGCGGCGGCGCGCAACACGCAACACTCACTCACTCGCTCGCTCGCTCGATCACTCTTACCCTTCGCTACCCTTTCCGTTCCATCCATCGCCTACCCAGGCGCTCCTCTCCACTCTTTGCTCATCTCTGCGCTGCTCTGCTTCGTTATCTTTTCATAAATCTCATATGATCTGTGGACACTCGCACGCCTCTGGTGTCCATTTGACTACGATACTGGCGGAGTTGCGACGGCTCATGCGCAGGCGTAAGATTCAAGCTGTTCTCAAGAGCGACTGATATTTCCAAGCGCTGAAGAGAGGGTATCCGAATCCAAGATAAGCCGCGATGAAGATTTGCCAGGGAAGAGAAGAGCAGAGCACGAGGAATCTACGGGTGTGTACACACGGCGAAGACAATAAATCTGTATCTGGTTGCATGTGACAAGCGAGACTGGGAGTGTTGTGCGCGCATGGCAGCCTCGAGGGGCCTATGGCGACGACAGAGGTGGAAGTGTAGTGTGATTCTGATCTCAGTCATGATGGTAACCCTGCGTGTGAGAGCGAGCGACGGCGGTAGTGCTTAGCCGTGCCATCCACGATGGAAGCATGAGCAGCATGTTCTGCATTGAGGAAGTCGTGATATCATCTCCTGCTAGAGAACGTGCTCGCGGATGGGATTCCTTCGAGAAATGGAAGGATACCCGCTGGGACTGTTAGCATTCACTGGATCGAGTAAATGCAGGGCAGAGCAGAGTTCTACGGTCCCCAGGGTGTAGGAGTCCCATGGAACGACGATTCCGGTTGGCGAGGCGGGTCAGAGGGAAAGTCGCAAGAGTGGAAAGATACGATGAGGGCGGTTTTACTCCAGTCCCGGTGTCATCGACGAACAACCACCATGGATAGACCTTGAGCCGAGAGACACAGGTTGGTGGGATGCTAGGATCGTATTCCTCCTTGCAATGTTGAGCTCTGTGCCCGCCAATTGTCTGGCATCAACGAGGCGCAGATGGTACGTAGATAAGATCCCACAATCACCCACTGTGTCGTCGACGCATGACAGTGGGGAACAAGTCGGAGATTGGGAATCATCTTGCCGCTGGAGCTACTGTACGTACTGTTGTTGTATCTACTCGAGCTTCTGATGCAACTTTTCTCTTGGAAATGTTCCCTGTGCTGGACAGGACTGGCGACGGCTCTGATAGGACGGCTGGCTGCAGCAGTACACCTAGTAGAATTACAATGAATGCATGCATGCCAGGTGTGCCTTGCGCCTTTGAAATTGCGACGACGATAAGAAACGGCAAGCTAGTGTTGGTAGACGAGCGACCATCTCTTTCTAGGACTAGACTCGAGTCGTTTCCTCGAGCTCCAGGGCTGCTGCGCTTGACCATACGAGGCATGGTCCGGAATGCAACCACGCGGCAGACCGGACGCAACCTGCATGATGATGATCATGATGATGGCAATGATGATGACAATCATGATGCTGGACGAAACCTGAACGAAGTCTGTGAGAGATCACGATGATTGTAATAACAACGATGATGCCAGCTTGACTTCGATGACACCGTCTTTGTCTGCAATTCAGGCCCTTCTCGAGTACAGGCTTGGGACGATCCGCGGACACAGCACAGCGGATTTCCCTCACATCAGCCTGCGATACCAACGATTCTCCAAAAATGTCACCACCATCGTCCCGCCAAAAGGAAAGGACTGGACCTCTTGCAATGTTCCAGGTTTCCACCGATCTCTGTTCTCATCATCACACTGGAGGAGCACGGCCGCCCGCAACGAGCCACGCCCAAAGACCGCTGTCCGGATACCTACAGGAGGGAGAGAGAGACAGAGAGGCACAGCGATGATCCAACGGGGGACACTATCTGCAGTCTTCCGTCCATCAGTCGTCTTCTCTCCCTTTCGCATCCGCCACCTTCGCATGTCATCACTACTACTCCATACGACGACGCTATGTATACAGTCTCGCGATGATACTATAGGTATGTATGTAGGTATCCACCGGCCCGCTTTATCTCTCTCTCACTCGACGCTTGCCCAGGTGCTGGTAGAGTCATCCCGGACGCGACCAATCAGAAACGTCGCCCTCGATATCTAGCAGCAGCTTGGGGAATTTGGGTCCGGTTCGGTCGGATTCGCGCAGCTGCAAGGTCTCGTCACTCGTCACTCGCCCGTCCATCATCTCTCACTGGGCACACAACAAAACACCACCAACCACTACGCCGAATTCCACCCCAAGAACCCGCCGGAGTTCCCGCGCATGGGCAGCCAAGGCCCGCCCCAACGAAAGTCCGGCCGCCCACAAAATGTCTTTCTCCCTCGCTCCTCCTCCTCTTTTGCCCTCCTTCTTCACCACCCAAACCTGCCCGCATGTCCACCTTCTTCTCTCTCTCCCTCTCTCTCTTGTCACGCTTTTCCTATGGATATCTTCCTCTCTTCTTGTTCCCCATCAAACCTCGGGCGCCTCCTTTCCTTTTTTCATTGACCTCAACTTTTGCACCAGAGTCTCTCTCTCTCTCTCTCTCTCTCTCTCTCGCCCGCCAGTTTCCATCGTCTTCTTCTCTTCGCCAAGCACGCGCGATCGCTCGCCATCAACGTCGTCCATCACGGCATGCCTCACTCACTGTTGTCGCGGGTGGATTTGAACGCCTTGACGGCGGCCTCTTTCTCTCCCTCCTCTGCTGTCTTTCCTCTTTCCCAGCACTGTCTTCTTCTGTTCCCACCTGGAGTGGGCGCATCGCAAATTGTCACTGCCGCCACCACCATCAGGTACTACTACACAGTACTACTAACTACCCGCTTTGGCTGCCGCACCAGCCTCAACCGACGTCAAATACGATGCACGAATCCTACCGTTGCGCCCGCACGGCCATCGTCGCCCAACCCATGCTTCGTACACCAGCTCGCTACTCATCTCACCCGAGCACACTTCATCCACCCTCCTCCACTGGTCCATATCGCCGTCGACCTCCATGAACCTCTCCGCACGCCCGCCGCCCATCCTCCCGTATCGACCGTGCTATTCACAATCCTGACATGCAGCGACTGAGATGGATAACGAAATTGCGCGCGAGATTTACGCCGTCACACACACCTTCCCGAGGTGTTCCCAACCCAATGTCCTCACATGCTGCGTGCAAAAGGGAAGATAGATCACATCTGTCGAAGAAATGTGCGTTCTCGTCGCGTTCCATGGCAAGACGTCGTGTGCGCCTTCATATGAACGATCGCGCTGGCACCGATCACGAATTCGCATCGCCGACACCACCAGCAACATATGCTCTCTCACATGGCCGAAGATCCAGGGCCGCGCCTTCCTAATCATGGGCTCCTGATTCGTTTCGAAATGCGAAATTATTTCGAGGAGTGACACATGCTCCATCTGCAAGAGCACAGTAATTCCGTAGGATGCAGTAACAGGTAGGACAGTAGGAGTCGTGATGGCCATTCGAGGACGAAAGATTTCGCGCCTTCTTGTGTAGGTGACAATGAAGCTGAGAAATCGCATCGCGCGCGCGTCGACGATCCAGAGCTATGATGAGCCGGTATCGGTCGTACATCGCTGACGTATATTCCGCCTTTTGAGAGAAAACCAGTAAGTCATTCCAAAGGTAAGGGAGTCCTGTCTTTCTCGAGCATTTCTTTTCCATCTCCCTCCTCAAGGCGTCAGCCTAGGGAGCCAGTTGAATCTGGTCTTGCCAAGAGCCTAATACCAATGAACGAACTAAACAGCGGAAACCGGATCTCTACCCTCCGTCGAAAATATCGGTGTTTTCGACACATCTGTAAAATCCACGATTCTGTGACCGAATTGGCGCAAGCGCGTGAAAGCATAAGGGTGACAGACGAGGAGATCAGACAACCTGCGAGCCTTTTCGCGGATTCTTCGAAGTCGGAGAGTTCCAATTCGGGGAAAAATAGTCGCCGTCGAGTCCCGAGTCCGAGTCCGAGTCATGAAATCCACCGGACCGTCAACGCAGAAAACCATCGTCCAAAGCAAGAATCGACATCGGTCAAGTCAACTCGTTGCTCATTGGAAGAGATCAGAAACCTCGCACATGCTCTCCTTTTCATCTCTCCTTGCTTCATCTCACTTCCTCGCCTGTGGTTCCTCCTCCTCTTCTCTCCACTCCCCAATCCTGTCTGTCTGTCTATCTGTCTGTCATAGCAGAAACAGATATAACCATTCACACAATGCAATGTATGCATTGAATGATTGATCCCAAAGACCCAATCCAGCCCAGTAACTCTCAGTCAAAAAGATAACCTCTCTCTCTCGCTCTCGCGGCATGTGCCAGAAGAGCCGCCCATTCCCACTCATCTCAATCAGTCCATCCATCCATCCATCCCAATCGAGTCCAATACAGTTTCCTTCTGCCTTCATAAATGCCCACCTCACATACTTGGCACATTTCCATTTCCAGCATCATCATCATCATCGACTCACATCATCGACTCAAGACGACACCAACGACAACGAGGTCAAACCTCTATACGACCGGGGCATGTATCGATCAATTCCTCCCTCCTTTCTTTCTTTCCTTCCACCCCCGCTCTCAATTGCTTCAGCACCACCAGGGACCGTGACCACCTCACGACATCGGCGTCGCCGCTGCCGATATCCACTTACATACATACATACATACATACATATATATAAGCAAGAGACCTCCCCATGACACGCACGACGCAATGGATGATCCATGAGACGGAACAACGCGCTGTAATAGACAAACGAGTTCCCGCAGCAGCCTCTGTCTCCTCGTGGGCATGCTTCATCTCATGCGCGAACCTGGGAGGTTGCAGGTTCGATGGAGACTTCTGGCGAGCTCAGTCTCTCCCTCTCTCACCCACCTAGTAGTAGTAGTAGTAGTAGTAGTAACAGTATCGTTCATCATTATCATCCGTTGCCCCCAACCCCCTTTCCTTTTCCCAATTTCTCCTCGGGGACGAATTTCCACTCGTCACCACCGCCTGTCCCCTGTTCTCTTTCTTACCACCCTTTTTCGACCTTTCTACCCTTTTCTCTTTCGCCTCTTGCCTCTTGCCTTCTTCGCGTGATCGGTCTAATGGCGGCTATTAGAAAGGGCAGGGACGAATCCTCCATTTCTCTTTTCTCTTTCTTTCTCTTTTAGGGGGGTTTCTTTTCCCCAGAGTTCTTTTTTTTCTTGCCAGAGGGGGACAGCAAAAGAAGAGAGATTGATCCCGGGAGAGGAGAAGGGAGAAGAGAAAATCGAAAATCCGAAAGAAAGAAAGAGAGAAAGAAAGATGCACAACCAGCAGCAGGAGCAGGAGGAGGGAAAGCCTTTGAAAGTCGGGAAAAAAAGAAAAAATAGAGATTTGGCCGGCATGTTATTATGGTCGCCAGATAGATAGAAAGAAAGAAATGAAAGAAGTGAAGAAAAGAAATGCCCTCTTTTTCCCCCCAGAACCGGATCAGAAAAGAAGAAGAAGAATCCGCGATATCGCCTTCGCCGCCGCCGCCGCCCATCAATCCCCTCCTTCTCACTGCACGACGACAACCACCGCATTACTCCTGATCGAATCGCTCCTCGTCGCCTTATACCTGTACGTGCCGGGCGCCGTCGGCGCCACAAAGACCACCTGTCCATTCGCATCCGAGGTCTGTCCGTTGAACGAGGCGCCGGCGATCGGGGTCCCGGAGCCGCCGTTCCCGTCGTAGCCCACGACGCTGACGGTGGCGGCCTGGCCTGGCGAGAGGGTCAGGCTGGACGGCGAGGCGCCGAGGAAGAAGTTCACGTTGAAGGCGTTGAAGGCCCACAGGATCGTCTCGCCCGGCGCGATGGCCGTCTCGCAGCCGCCGGCCGGGGTGAAGGCGTTGTCTTTGAGGATGCCCCTGTGGATGGAGAAGGAAGATTGGGTTAGTTGGTTTTCGGGAGGGTGGTGATGGTGATGGTGATGGTGGTGGTGGCGGTGGTGGTGAGGATGCGAGGGAAAGGGCTGGTGTTGCTTGTGAAGGTGGAGGGGTCATGGGAATGCTGATATCTTTCCTGTTTGCTTTTGCCGAACACTTACCAGAATTGGTTTCCCGAAGCGTTGGAGTCCGAATCGCCGATTTTCGTGATGAAGAAATCTTCGAATTGGTTGCTGTAGCTTCCATCGAGAGGGAATTCGCAGAGGTTTGCGGCATCGACGAGGATGCTGATGCCGTTGCTGCTGGGGTTTGGGTTGGCATTGTTGTTGGTCGCATCACAGAGGTGGGTGCCGCCCGAGGGAGTCGTGACATTTCGGGGTCCGGAGAGGATGGGGCCTTCGTAGACTGTGCTGTCTCTGCCTTCGATGCGGAGGTTTCCTCTGTTGTAAATGCGATAGATGGTTAGTATATCAGGGTGGATTGATATGTGTAGGTACGGGGGATTGTGCCGACTTACATCGAGGCGGGTGCTCCGTTGTAGCCGCTTCGGGTTCCGTCTACGAGACGTCCACTCGCACAGTAGGCGGCTCCGGTGGGAGCTGCTTGGATCGTGGTGGTTGTGGTAGAAGTCTCTGTGGTGGTAGTCGATGTTGTCGTTTGGGTGGTGGAAGTGGAGGTGACGATGTTCGTTACATCAGTGTGGACGGTCGATGTAGCTGGTACGTCCTTCGGTCAGCTGTGCATACGGTCAAGGGATATTTCGAGAGAATCTTACCGGTGGCTCCCACGGTGGTCTGGCCCACTGCGTAAATGGTAGAAGTCGGGGTCACGGCATCTACAGTCAAGATGACGGTCGGTGCAGAGGCAGTCACAGTTCGAGGCTGGAATCCGGCGCAGGCGCATGCGCTAGAGAACCGCGCGAGATCGGAACAGTCGCAAGCCCATTGTGGTGGTTTCGTTTGGGTCTCGCCTCGCTTGGAAGGGCCGCCAGCAGCGCCAGCCGCGGATGTGGTTGCAGTTGTGGTTACCGCAGTGGTGGTGATCACGGTTGTCAAGTCGGTAGACACGACGACGGCAGTGCTCGTGATGGTTTGATCAGTAGTAGTGGTGGTAGTAGTAGAGCTGATAATTGTCGCAGTCGACACGGAGGAGGTCAATGTAGTCGTAGCAGGCGTAGCCAACCTTGTAACGGTTTTGGTAACAGCTGAAGGTGTCACTGTGACGGGCTTGAAGAGGGCGGCGCAATCAGACGATCTTGCGGGAGCTTGATATTGTTTCAAGCCATCCACGACCTGACGAGCACAGCTGTCGCGAACACATTGCTTGTTAGATGTCGGATAAGAGGCCGCGGTGGTCGCGCTGTTGGATCCGATCGAAATGGATATAGACCCGGAACCTGATAACAAAGGAACGTGGGCGCCGCCAAGGACGAGCGGCAGAGACGCAAAGAGAGCAAAGTAGACGGAAGACATGGTGCTGCAGATGACGCGAGACTGTCAATCCGAGTGGAAACAGGCAGGAGTTGAAGGAGACGTTTAGGGAGAGTGAGGACGCTCGTGGAGGCGACAGACTATATGTATTGATATCTACCTAGGTAGGCAGACATGAACAGGGATGGGTGGTCGACGCCATGGCATAAAAGGTACCTGCGATGCATCGTACTTTGTCGCCGCTTGGGAATGAGCCTCGTCCAGAAAGAGAAAGCTTGTCTATGAGATCTAGGCGATGAGAAATCTCCTGGTGTTTGCTTTGAATTGTGTGCAAACCATGCGCCTAGGACATGGCCGACGTGGTGGCGCACCCATCGAGAAGACCTTGCCCGAATGGATCCATGGTCACGATTGAAGCGAGATGGATTTGGCCCAGAACGGTAGGGCTGATCGGTGGACGGCCGCGTTCTGGTGTTGGAATTGCCCACGCTAGTCGTTTAAACAAAGCCTCGCTTACGGGGCACACGTGTCGCTGCAGCCCGCTAATGAAATAACGAGCCCGATTCCCCGAGGGAGATTTCTGGAGTTCCAAGGATGAGAATAGCACGAGAAGCAAGCATGGCAGCGCATCCGGAGTGAGGGCCGGAGTGCAGTGCGCTTGGCTTCATGGGACCACATAATGCGTGCTGGATACCGCCAATGATGTCCACGGGAATGGCGTGCGTGTGTGGGCGATCAATGCATAGATGTATGTACTGTATGCGTATGTGTGCGTTTTGGCACATGGGTGGTGGTGTGATGCTTTCTGTACATCTCCAGGCATCTCGAAGCTAATTTGGGCTGCATGTCGTCCCTATCCACCACGCACGCGTGGGTTGCATACATAGCGCGAATGAGCTGAAATGCCGCGTCTTGCGTCGAGTCCGACACCGGAAAATGTTTCGGTTGGCAATGGGCATCGAGTTGAGGTATCTATTAGCGAGACTGAACACCCTCGCAGCCACGCTCTGACAGCGGTCTGGTGGCCATCTTTCCCCTCTGGCTCGCTGGAATCGATCTCAGGCGTGGACAGCGCACAGATGGTGGTGGACTAGAGCCAGAGCCCGCCCGAGCGGAGCGGCGGATGCTGAAATGTCTGCATATACAGCATTCTCGGTCGCAATCATCAGTTCGCCGCCGCGTTGACTCGTGGTGAGTGTCGCTCTGCCTGCTGCAGCACACATGAGCGGTGCGTGGTGCCGTTGGGAAAGTCTCGCCCAGCACGCGTCGAGATGTGCCTGATTCGCATCTCGTGGTGAACATCCGGGCGAAGTCTCGGCTCACCTTGCCGTGTCCGTGCACGGCGAGATCGAATCCGCATAGATTCTGGCGCTCTCCACCGGAGAAAGAAATTCACGTACACTGCGCAGTATACGGTCCGGGAGGGTACGATGATACCTGCTACATTCGTGCCTTCTCCTCTACGATCACGTCGCCTGCGAGGCACATCTGGGCGTCTATCTTAGTACTGACCGGACAGGTCTCAGTCCTGTAACGACAATATATAACACTCCTGCTTCTGCAGTGCAGTCAGACAATCCATTCGAATGCTGGTCTACATCCCGACTCTTCTGCACTTGTTTATCACCACGCATTCCGCCTAGCATCTCAGGTACTTATTGATCGATGACATGTATCGCAGAGGGTCTCCAGCGAGGAGCGTTCAATGGTGAATCGGGAAAGTGCTATTCTGTTGTTTTCTTCTTCCCTGCGCACCCTCAAACGTCCACAGCCTTTGGGGTTGTTTTGACAGTCCCGTTGCGGCTTGTGTTTCCCCAACGTGCATAACGGATGTTGGAGAGAACCCGTCGAAAAGCCGGCATTGGATGTCAGCGACTCAATTGCTGGTCTCGCGAATATCAATGTCTGGTTGGCGATGCTCCGATAATACATAGCAGAGTAAGCATGCTTTGAATGGAGCAGAGGTAGTGATGGTGAAAATGGGACAGTGAGGATAGACCGCGATGATCGACAACACTGTCTCTCTTGACCATGTCGATCTATTTACCCTCGTCGCCATCAAGGAAAAGTCAGAAATCAAGCGACCGCCGCATTCCAAGGTTATTACAGTGTAATATGTACAGCTGCAACAGTGTATTGTCCACTTGACGTTGGAAAGGTCCATGGCGACGCACCCATTATCGGTGCTGAAGTCAGCGCAGCGTGCAGATCCCACCAATTAGCGGTTACGGCTGCGGCGGGAGGTTCCAACGCCGTTGCTGGGTCGACCACGATTTCTATTTACGCAAAGCGCATTGTATCATCATAACCCCAATGCGTACATGCGGCGCTTGTATAGCCCTCCCACCATACATACACATACATTGTGTCATCCAGCATTATTATCGTTGCATCGCTACTGTTACTACTCGCCGTCGCTGCTCTGGTTCATTCACCTACCATCACTGACCTCTCACAAGCTATTACTACACTGAACGGATAGCACATCATCCATTCGCTCGTGTGCAACATGGATTCATAGTCAAAGAAGACAAACCACATCAGCGCTCAAGTTAAATCCTCCAAACAGCTACGACCTCGATCGTCGGAAAGATGTCTGGACACAGTTCATATGGACCGCCGCCAGGTTATCCTGGTGGAGATGACGATTCTGCATCGAACCACCCAAACAATGCCGGCGCATCGATGCGCCTGCTCACCAACTCGAGTGAAGACTCATATGCTCCTTCAATCTCACCCAGCGCAGCCTCAGATCCGCGCAAGAAACCCACGCCACAAGAGCTCTTTCTACGAGCACAAGATCGATTGAACGCGCTGAATGCGAGCAACAAGAGCAGCGACTCTCTTCCCACATATTCACCCACACCTTCGGTCCGCCTTCAACCGGAACCGGTGCATGAAGAGATGAGCAGTCTACTACAAGAGGTCCAAGATGAGATCTCTACTGGCAGCCCGCCGCGGTCTGGTGAACCTCGCACGCGTCACTTTCGAGGAAAATTCAAGACCAAGGATAGCACAGAAGACATGAGCCCGTCAACATCGCCCATCCGTGGCGGTTTGCCTCCGAGCCCTCTACAGCGCTCGTATCAGCCATCCGCTCCACCGTTGTCACGGCACACCTCTGTGCTCGGTGACGCGCCTCAAATTCCGCCTCCGAGTCGTGATGGTTCGGCCTACAGTCCCTTGTACCGCCCTTCTTCACGAGCATCACAATCTCCCACGCGGCCGTACTCCCCTTCGCGAACTTCTGTCGCGGACTATGCTCGTCCAAGGGCGCCCACGATTCAATATGAGCCTGCTGATATTAATGGCGTCCCACGACCGGGCACTCCTTCCTCTCAATACGGAGGTGGTTCCCCGAAACGTCCTCTGCCTCCGGCACCATTGTTTGCTGCGACTCGACCTCTGTCGCGATCGTCTCACGATATGGATAGAGAGCCCGAAATGACATCCATTCCCATCGACGATGATGCGACCACCAATGCAGATGATGTCTTTGGACCTTCCACCGCAGGAACTCTTACTCGCGAGCTGCACGAACGCGATAGTTTCGTGTCCGAAGCCACGCTCGCGGAAGACCACTACGATGAAAAGGACGACATGGATGAGCAAACCGACGTCGACAGCGGCTCTCTTTATGGACCGGCACCCACAGGCAAGCAAGCCCGTCGTGGCGTCCGCCAGGCACAGATGGCCACCAAAGAAGTCCGCCTGATCAACGGTGAACTGATTCTCGAGTGTAAAATCCCCACCATCCTCTACAGTTTCCTCCCTCGCCGGGACGATGTCGAGTTCACCCACATGCGCTACACCGCCGTGACCTGCGACCCCGACGACTTCGTCAGCCGCGGATACAAGCTGCGTCAGAACATCGGCACCACCTCGCGCGAGACGGAGTTGTTCATCTGCATCACCATGTACAACGAGAACGAGATCGACTTCACCCGCACCATGCATGGCGTCATGCGCAACATCGCCCACTTCTGCAGCCGCGCCAAGAGTCGCACCTGGGGCAAAGAAGGCTGGCAGAAGATCGTCGTCTGCATCATCTCCGACGGTCGCGCCAAAGTGCACCCTCGCACTCTTGACGCCCTGGCCGCCATGGGTTGCTATCAATCCGGTATCGCGAAGAACTCGGTCAACGCGCGCGAAGTCACGGCGCACGTGTACGAGTACACCACACAGGTGAGCTTGGACGCCGACTTGAAATTCAAGGGCGCCGAGAAGGGCATCGTGCCGTGCCAGATGATCTTCTGTCTCAAGGAAAAGAACGCGAAGAAGTTGAATAGTCATCGATGGTTCTTCAATGCGTTCGGTCAGGCGCTGAACCCGAATGTTTGCATTCTGCTCGATGTCGGAACCAAGCCTGGCGACGACTCGCTGTATCACCTGTGGAAGGCGTTTGATCGTGACAGTAATGTTGCTGGTGCAGCCGGAGAGATCGTGGCGGCCAAGGGTAAAGCTTGGATGCAACTTTTGAATCCATTGGTCGCCAGCCAGAATTTCGAGTACAAGATGAGTAACATCCTCGACAAGCCGCTCGAGTCGGTATTCGGATACATCACCGTCTTGCCTGGTGCGTTGAGTGCATACCGATACCACGCCTTACAGAACGATGAGAACGGCCACGGACCTCTAAGCCAGTACTTCAAGGGAGAGACACTCCACGGTCAAGACGCGGATGTCTTCACAGCCAACATGTACCTCGCCGAGGATCGTATCCTCTGTTGGGAGTTGGTCGCCAAACGCAACGAGAAGTGGGTGCTCAAGTACGTCCGCAACGCGACCGGAGAGACCGATGTCCCCGACGCGATCCCCGAATTCATCTCCCAGCGTCGCCGTTGGCTGAACGGAGCCTTCTTCGCCGCCGTCTACTCGCTCCTGCATTTCCGACAGATCTGGACCACCGACCACTCCATCGCGCGGAAGATCCTCCTCCACGTCGAATTCATCTACCAGCTCGTCCAGCTCATCTTCACCTTCTTCTCGCTCGGAAACTTCTACCTGGCCTTCTACTTCATCGCGGGCAGCCTCGCCGATCCCCTGGTCGACCCCTTCGGCCACCACATCGGCGCCGCCATCTTCATCATCCTCCGCTACGTCTGCGTGCTCACCATCATGATGCAGTTCATCCTCTCCATGGGCAACCGACCGCAGGGGGCGAAGCGCATGTTCACCGCCTCGCTCGTCGTCTTCAGCATCATCATGGCCTACAACACCTTCGCCACCATCTACATCATCGTGCGGCAGTTCGGCCCCTCGCAGACGGAAAACGTGCATTTCGGGTCCAACATCTTCACCAACCTCATCGTCTCCACGCTGTCCACCGTGGGCCTCTACTTCCTCATGTCCTTCCTCTACCTGGACCCGTGGCACATGTTCACCAGCGCCGGCCAATACTTCGCCCTGCTGCCCTCGTACATCTGCACGCTGCAAGTCTACGCCTTCTGCAACGCCCACGACGTCACCTGGGGCACCAAGGGCGACAACGTCATGAACAAGGACCTCGGCGCGGCCAAAGCCGCCAGCAAGGACGGCTCCAAGGTCGAACTCGAGATGCCGTCGGAGCAGCTCGACATCGACTCCGGCTACGACGAGGCGCTCCGGAACCTGCGCGACCGCGTCGAGGTGCCGGTGCCGCCGATCGCGGCCTCCCAGCAGCAGGAGGACTACTACCGCGCGGTGCGCACGTACGTGGTGATCGTGTGGATGGTGTCCAACGCGGTGCTGGCGATGGGCGTCAGCGAGATCTACGGCTCCACCCCCGTGGCCGACAACTTCTACCTGAAGTTCATCCTGTGGAGCGTGGCCTTCCTCGCGCTGTTCCGCGCCCTCGGCTCCACCGCCTTCCTGATCATCAACATGGTCCATTCCATCATGGAGGCCCGCCTGAAGTGGCTGCAGAGACGCGACCACGTCGATCCCCTCGCGGGCGCCACGGTCGCGGGGCGCAAGGTCGGCGGGTTAACGCTCTGGGAGAGATTCTCGACGCCCAAGTGGGCGCTCGGCACGAAGAAGTGGGTCGGAGGGAAGATGAGCTCGGCGGGGAGCAGCATCGGGAGTGCGGTGGGGAGGAGGTAGATGGATTTGGGATTTGGTTTCATGATCGAGACGGTTACGTGTATGATGGGGATTGGCGTTTTTTTTTCTCTCCTTTTGGGAGATTCTCGGATGCTGCTGGGATTTTGGGAGACGATGTGGAAGATACATGTCGTCTGCCCTGGTTCGATGGGGACTGATCCTCAATTTCGTCTTATTATCATCGTGCGCCCTTTCCCAGCCATTGTTTGGAAAGGAATAGATGTGGCAACTTTTGAGTACACCAAAACTCGCTCTTCGCTGTCGTTGTGGATTGTTGCCGTGATGTCTTTCTCCTCACATTGTTCAAGGAAGTATGAGTTCGATCAGGTATTCCTCTCTACTCCTCATCGTCAGCATCTAACGAGCGCATGTCGAAGATGAGTCGGAGAATAATCATCGATACATCGATGACTGCTTGGTTTGTCTGTCTCCACATTATTCGATCGTCAAGTTGCCTTAGGGTTACCAATGGCGCCGTCTCCCTCGATGCCTTTCTCCCGGGTCTTTTGGAGGATCGGATTGTCTCATGGCTGTGATATGCGATATGGTCCACTGCGCGCGATAGAGAGATAGAGACAGATGGAGAGAGTCTCATGAGCGATATTCATCCCTCGAGCTATGCATGATGTGAGATGGTGCTTATCGTTTTGGCGGTGGCTGGACAAGTAAGTGCATCTCCTCGCTTTACTGTACCATGGGCAGCCGATGCGCCATTTTTTCTCCTCCTCTTCTCTTACTCCGCTAAATAATAATGGGGCGCTTCGGCGTCATCGCCGAGGAGAAGCTCGTTGGGAGTGATGAGAGAGAGAAAGATGGACCCATTCACTCAAATGCCTCTTTTCAATCTAGACATATCACACATTCAACGATACGTGTGCTGTATCATCAATCTGTAACAATGTCTTCTTCACATCGAAGAGATCCCCCACGGCATTGCTCTTTGTGTGTGGATGTGCGTGTGTGTTTGTGTGGGTGGGAACCATTCGGGGGGGCATTTTAGGTGGAATTTAGGTGGATTTGGGGCGCTTTCGCCAATCGCATCGGGGCTAATTTCAATGCCGGACTCTAAATCCGCCGGTCACGGGAGCTGAATTCCTGCAGAAATAACCATCTAGGTAAGCTCCGGATTTATGTAGCGCAAACCACCTGCACCGCGCGCGCAATACTACTCCATATTGTGGTCAATCGCCCGGAAATCAATGACTGTGGTGTAGGATCATCGTGCCTTTGCTGTCTTTGCCGTCCTGCCTCCTCCTCCTCCTCCTCCTCATCTCCGTTCCCGACCTTTCCTCTAATCCGCTCCGCTCTTGTCGTCCCTTTGATCGTCGCGTTCGTCTTCGTCGTCACCGCTGTTTCACGCGCGCCAGAAAGTACATCCGTAGAGAAGAATCCAGAGTCAGCGGAAGAGCTTCACGGATACACAACATCATCACTCGCGGACCCGTGCGAAAACCCGAGAGAAAGGAATCGAAAACAGCTTCGAACAGGGATGGTCGTGATCGGTGGAGGTCCGACTGCCACTATCGCCGAGAGCTCCACAGTCAAGGTCGTCGCCGTTGCTGCCGCCGCCGCGACTCTCGCCAGTAACGCTGCCAATATGACCTCCGACGATAAATCTGCATCCGCGCCGGCGCCATTGGCTGCAGGAGCGTCGACACAGCAGAAGGGATGGAACATGAAGAATTTGGGACAGCGGGTTGCCGTTGATGCCATGTCTGCTGCGACCGCCGGTGGGTTGGTTGCGCCGATCGTGAGCATGATCGATAAGTGAGTCTTCTCCATGGGGAAATGAGACGGGATGTATACGGGGTATCGATGAGAAGAGGAAGGCATTCGATATCAATGGATTCAAAAGAGAAGGCATTGGTCGCGCACAAGACAGAGGAAAACACGAAAAAGTGACATCCCCGACTAACCACTCTCCACAGAGCCATCATCGAAAATGCCTCGGGCAAACGCGCCCTCATGGCCTCCATCAGATCCTCGCTCAAAACCATGCTTCTGCGCCCACACACCTACATCCTCTCCAAGCCCTTCGCGCTGATCTTCATGGTCTACGGCGGAACCTACCTCACCGCGAACACGCTCGACACCTTCCAATCCACCGTCACCCACCCCGACCGCGCCAGCACCGTGACCCACGGGCCCTCGAAATTCCTCGCCACCTCGACCGCCAACCTCACCCTCACCATGATCAAAGACAGCCAGTTCACCAAGATGTTCGGCACCGCGACCTCCGCCCGTCCGGTGCCCCCGCTGTCCTACGCCCTCTTCGCCTTCCGCGACTGCATGACCGTCTACGCCTCCTTCAACCTGCCCCCCCTCATCGCGCCCGCCCTGCCGCTCAACGCCGCCGCCGAATCGTACATCTCCCGCGCCTCGGCCGCGCAGTTCCTCGCGCCCGCCGCCGTGCAACTCATCAGCACGCCCTGCCATCTCTACGGTCTGGACCTGTACAACCGGCCCGGCGAGGGGAAGGTTTCGGTCGCGGATCGTCTGAGGAAAGTCGGCGCGGATTGGGGCAAGAGCAGTCTTGCGCGGATGTGTAGGATTGTCCCTGCGTTCGGGTTCGGCGGCGTGGTCAACACTAGTATGAGGAAGAGGATGATGACGGGGCTGGAATGAGAGACTTTCTCTCCTGTGGAGCAAAACGGGCAAAAACGATTTCCATGGAATAGAACGTCACATTTGTCGCCCAGGGATACTCCTCTCGGAGCGGAGGGCATGAAATCCCGCCACCGGGGCATGAGCAAAAGGCAAACGATCCCCCAGACAAAGCGGGAACATCTCGCTTTGCCCGAGATGTGAACGAAATCTCCACTGCTCTCTTTCTTTCAACATCAAGATCCACGGGGCGACCACGGAGCCCCGCATGAGAGAAAGAGCCCTCTTCCGCCAGCTGTGTGCGGTCCGGTAAAGTTTCGAGATTATGACCCCCCCGCCTACTCCGCCCGAGGCGGTCCGATCACGACGACTCCATCACGAATTACGACGATCTACATAGAAACCGGAATTCCGGAGTTTTTCTCTTTTGGTCTCCTGGGATGCAATGCCGTGAGCCGCGCTTTCTTTCCGGTCGACCTTGTCCTTTTCTGGCGTGGCGTTTTCCAGGCGCGTCAGGGTTCCTTGGGCTTTTCCTGCGATTTACGATTCTGTACATATGTCACGATTTGGGCGCGCCCTCTCTCTGCATTGGTTCTTTTTCGCATAGCAGCGGCGTTGGGCGAGCACCGGTTATTGCTTTATCTTGGGGACTGACATTCTTCGAGATGTTTTTCTTCGAGATGTTTTGGGTCGTCGTCCTGCTGGTGCGCTTCAGGGATGCATCATTTTGGGTGATAGAAGAGGACGAAGAGAAAAACTCTCCTCTTGGAAGGACTGAGCTGCTTGGCATAGAATAGAAAATTGCTCGGCAAGACACCAACAATAATAATAGAAGAGCGCCCTGTCAAACCATCTCTCTGGGGGAGATATCGCAATGGACCTGCCGCGCCCGCTCGCGACTATTCCCTCCTTGAACTTTCAAATCACGGCGTACCTGAGCATTGGGATCCCCCACCGCCCCAAAGCACACACACCCCCCTCTTCTTCACCCCGTGAGATCCACCTCCACGCTCTCCAGCCACCTCCCCTCCACGCTCCTCCTCCACAACCGCACGACCCCGTCGTCCCCCGTCGACACCAGGATCTCGCCCAGCGGCGACCACGCCACCCTCCAGGGCGCGCCTTCATGCGCGTCTAATTCCGCGATGAGTTTTACTTCTTGAAGAATCGCGCCTGGGCCGCGGGAGGAGGGGTCGCGTTTCCCGTCGCGGCCGCCGAGGAGTTGGGAGCGCAGGACGGAGGAGCGTGTTGTTGTTGGGGGGTGGTGCGGTTTGACGGCGGTGGTGCCGCCGGTGTTGAAGGTCGGGGTCTGGGGGGAGGGGAGGGTGGGTTGTGACGTTTGTTGGTGGTGGTGGTGGCTTGCTGAGTCGGTATTCGCCGCCGCTGTTGTCGTTGTCATAGAAGCATTGGCCGTCGCGGGAGTGTGCAGTTCATAAATCCTCACAAACCCATCCCTGCTCGCGGTCGCAATCAGATCAAATCCCCTCATGCTCCCGTTCGCCCACGCCACATCCCTCACCAAACCACCCGCCCCCTCCAGCGTCGCCGCAACATAGAATTTCCTCTCCTTGTCCGTCCGGTAGATCCTCACGCTATTCCCCACCGCCACCGCGAATCCAATGCTCCTCCGATCCAAGCCCGCCAGAATCGCGGGCCAGGGAGGTAATTTCTCCGCATGCCAGCACAGGCGGAAAGCCGTCTCCTCCGTCCGCGGGGGTGTAGCGCAGAGATGGTCCTCGTACCACAATTTCCACGAGGAAAGATCATCGCCGTCGTCCTCCCCTCCTCCAGCATTTGCCCCGGCGCCTCCTCCAGCATCATCGTTCGGTTCCCAGACGGTGAGATAGCCATCGCGAGTCGTCAGCGCTAGGACTGTGTCTACGCCGGAATACTTGAACCCTAGTCCGACGAAGGGCACGCCCGTCGAACTCCGCTGCTGCCACACGCGTCGAAACCGTCGCGTGCTGGAAATCGGTTCCGTGGGGTCCTCCGCCCAGATTTTCACCTGCCCGTCTTCGCCGATGGACGCGAGATGTTCGCCGGTGTAGGGCCCGTTCCAGCAGAGGCCCGTGACTTCGGCGTCGTGAGCGGGGAAGGTTGTGGTGAGAGTCCAGGTTGCTGGAGATGATGAGATGGTGGGTATTGAGGGGTCTGTGGATGTTGTTGTTGGTACTTGGGGATTTGAGGGTGTTCGGTCCCAGATTTTGATTTTGTGATCCGCCGAGGCCGTGGCTAGACGCGTTCCATAGAAGTTGTACGCGGCGGCGAGGAGGAGGTCTTGGTGGCCGTGAGGGAAGTGGTGGAAGGTTGTTGGAGAGTCGTTGTTGTTCGCTGAATGCGAGGCGTGAGAGTTGTGATGTGAGGCCATGATTTCTTGTATCGATTTTCTTTCGCTCTTGGAAGTTCCTTATCAGACGCTTGGTGGGAGGTCGAATGTCATGATTCTGCAAGTTTCGTTGACATTATCGTTGTAGCTTGGAATTTGAGTTGTACTTGTGCATTTACATCTTCGAGCAAATCCATACAGTGATGCTCTTGCTTATATCTCTCCAACTTGTATTGTGAAGTTCTAAAAGAGCCCCGAAAGACTGTTCTTTACGCGCTTGTGCATCACATGAGGTCGACCTCGCATGCACAATATCGCCAAATCAGGCTAGCCTCGGCAGGCCTCCACGCGCGTACTCCACTTGCAGCCATTGGAAGAAGAACAGGACGAGCTATGTCAGCCACCACGAATTGTCGCCAGGTGTCTTCGCGACAACAGACACGAAATAGACAAATTTTCCAAGTATACACGATGTCTCTGTCACAATAGAGAGTACTCAGCCCGGAATCGTAAATGGTCAAGATTTCTGGACTTTGAAATCTCGAGATAATATACTACAAGATGCGCGATATTCGTCCAGCGGAGAAGCTGACGCTGTCGGCCATTTCCCTCGCGTGCATCGCGGTCCTGGTCGACACCTGGAGAAACGATGGCGAGCCGCTATATGCGTCGTTGGCGATAAGTGGTCTCGCGTTTGCCTTCT
This sequence comes from Dissoconium aciculare CBS 342.82, assembly GCF_010015565.1. Taxonomy (NCBI): domain Eukaryota; kingdom Fungi; phylum Ascomycota; class Dothideomycetes; order Mycosphaerellales; family Dissoconiaceae; genus Dissoconium; species Dissoconium aciculare. Next base: position 189,204 of record NW_022984965.1, on the reverse strand, counting down.
CCTACGCACTCATTCTATGGACCGGCGATGTCTTCCTCAAAAGAGGTTATAAGGGGAGGGACATGTCCAAGAAGAACCCTGTGGAGATGTAAGTCGATTCATAGTACTGCATGCGAGCATTCGGGCACGATTAGAGAATCAATGGAGTGAACTATACGATTTCACCATGCCCTCAGATCTCTCACGCGAAAGAACCGTGTGTCTCCATGCTGACAACGCATTCAACAGCCCTGAAATGATGGGGTTGATCTCCGCGTTGGTATACCTTCTCGCCCTCATCAACTTCCTTCCATTCGCATTCAAGCGCGATATTGTCGAGGTCACTAGCGGCGGCGGGAACAAGGACTACGTGATTCACGCGCCAGATGTCGAAGGCGGACGGTTCCTGCATCGCTTTCCGCTTGAGAAGGTAAGTCTGCGCCGATGCTGAATGATCGGTAGCCGATTCGCGGTCCGACTATGGATATGAAGCTGTCTTGTTCTGATATTTTCTGTCGAAAAAGCTTGCGTCTTATGGCTTCGCTTACGGCACCCTGACTTCCACAATCATCCTCGGCATCCTCGATGACTCCTTCGACATGCGCTGGCGCCACAAGTTTTTCATTCCAGCCTTCGCCGCACTTCCGATGCTTGGTCTGTACTTTGTCGACTTCGGCGTCACCCACGTCACCGTCCCGCGATTCCTTCTCAACTACCTTCCTGCGGGCAGCAGTGAGCTCATCGATCTCGGCGCCCTCTACTACGTCTACATGGCAGGCGTAGCGATTTTCTGCCCCAACAGTATCAACATCGTCGCCGGCATCAACGGAATCGAAGTCGGTCAAAGCCTGGTCATCGCGATCCTCATCGCCTTCAATGACGCATTATACCTCCTGCCCAAAAACATCGGCGGACCCGTCACACAACCACACCCTGCCGCCGACTCACATCTCTTCAGTCTCTACCTCCTCCTTCCGCTTATCGGCGTGAGCCTCGCTTTGCTCTGGCACAATTGGTACCCAGCCAAAGTCTTCGTCGGCGACACGTACTGCTACTTCGCAGGCATGGTTTTCGCCGTCGTCGGAATCCTGGGTCATTTTAGCAAGACTTTACTCCTGCTGTTCATCCCGCAAGTGTTCAATTTCGTCTATTCGGCGCCGCAGCTTTTCGGCCTCGTGCCATGCCCGAGACATCGCCTCCCGCATTTCAATGCGCGGACGGGTTTGCTGGAACCTTCGGTCGCGAAGTACACGGAGGATAAACCGGCAAAAGTGCTGGTTGGAGAGGTGCTCAAGATTTTGCATAAGCTTCGACTTGTGAATGTTCGTGTCGATGAGAAGGGTAGAGTGATTGAGACGAGCAATTTGACCATTATCAACCTTTGGCTCGTGTGGAGGGGACCGTTGCGCGAGGATCGCTTGGCGACGGAGATTCTCTTGATGCAATTGACGGTCGGATTGCTGGGCTTATGGGCGCGACACAGCCTGGCACTATTGTTATTCTCCTCAGATAATCGTTTCTGAAGCTCCGCGACAACTATTTGTCGAGGGAAAATTGAAATTGTGGCATAGCCGAAGGCGGAGTCTAGTAAATGGCTCGGTGTTTCTCTCAAAGCGTCGAGTCCCGCACATCGATTGTCATCGACATCATCATGGCGCAGGATCATCACGATCAGGTTTGACGACTTCCCATGCTACCCGACGCGCGCTTTTCTTCGGATTGTACACTTTCCGTATGCTCTCTGGTTTGCGTTGATTCAAATCTGACCCTGCAACGAGTCGACTTGTCTGGGATTGACTCTGGCCAGACTCTGCATGCAGGATGCCTGCTTGGGCCTCAAATGAATCATAATCCGTCTCAAGTGAGCTTTTCGGACGGAATGGATTGGTTTGCCAGGTTCGCATTCTCTTGAAATCGGTCGCACCCCTCTCAAGCAGCAATTCCTCAGTGGAAGTGTGTCCTCCCGATCTTGCGGATTCAAGTGCGTTGCCATATCTCTCTCCACGGGCGTTGATATCAGCGCCTTTGTTGAGTAATAGTTTGACGATTTCGATCCGGCCTTCGGCCGCTGCTGCTTGAAGCGCGGTGTGATATATGCCTCCTGTGAAATTGACGTCTGCTCCGGCGTCTAGGAGCATTCGCACTACCGGTGTAGATCCGCTGTAAGATGCCGCTTGGAGCGCACTGCCATACAGCCCGCCTTTAGCGTTGACATCAGCGCCGGCGTCTAGAAGCATTCGTACGATTGACGCGCTCTTGCTCGAAGTTGCTGCTGCTGCTTGAAGAGGATTGCCATATGCGCGCCCTTCAACGTTGGGGCTCGCCCCGGCGTCGAGCAGAATTCGCACGATTTCCTCGGATCCGCCGTGAGATGCTGCTTGAAGTGCCTCCCCCAAAAAGGGCAACTTGCCGCCGATGCTGAGTCTGGACTCTAAGATACTCTTCACCTTCTTCGTGTTGTTTTTGTCGGCCGCATTGTACAGTGATAGTTCGAAATTTCTCTGTTCCTGATATCCAGCGTCAGTCGGTCGAAGCCGTACGACGGGTACATTGAGATCAGCATCTGGCACAGTCTGGTTCTCCGCAACTCGATCTAAGTCCTGCATCAAATCGCCAACAAATTCTGTCATCTCGCTGGACTCCATGCCCTCAAGCCGATCATCGACGACCTCGTCCAGCCACTTTTGCGCCGAACGAGGTTGATAAGCACTTCCTGCTACGATATCGTTCATCCCGATAACGATCCCTTGATCACGGGGCACTTCATCAGCTTCGGACTCGATTTCCTCTTCCATTCGCTCAATGCTGCTCTCGACGCCTGATTGTCTTGTATCGCTTGCTCTGTCCGACACGTCGAGGTCCCAAGGAAGAGATAACATGGCCAAAGATTGCATGTGGTCGCGCGTCATATGGGTGAACAACTCGTCCCAATGTTCTATGACTGTGGCTTGTTCATCACGACCATGGCCGTTGCAGAAAACGCATGCTTGGAGTGAATGAGGTGTTCGCTCAACCGCATGCTCAAGTATGAATTGCATATCTGACTCTGATATTGATTGCTTGTGGACGTCCTTGAGATGTTTCGCGAACAGAGCAGAATCGTCAAAATTCTTGTGATCTTCCAAGGATGTCTCGCACCGAGGACATGCCCAACGTACATCGCAGTGTGCATCATTCATGTGCTGTCGAAGAAGCTTCGTGGTCTTGTACCTGTACGCGGCGGTGTTGCAATCGCTGAAAACGCAGATGTAAGGTGAAAGATCACGGAGAACATGAGAACTAGACGCAGTCATTAGCTATCAAAGCGCGTCGAGAATCTGTCAAGAACTGACCGCCACTTCCTTCCTTGAAGATCCTTCGCAGGCATCGGAATCCAGCACAGAGTACACAGAGTCTCCTCGCCGACGATTCGAGGCTGCCGAGGGAAATCTGCTTCTTTCAGCGCAACACCCGAGCTCCTGGTCGAAACAGACTTTGCCGTCTGTTCCTCGACAGGTCGTTTGGCAATCAATCGGCCTTCCGTCATTTCCGTAGCTGCCGAGGACTCCACAGTGCCCGTAGACTCAACTGGACTCTTTCCCTTCGACTCAGACGCTATCTGCTCTGGAGCCTCTTCAACCCGCCCTGTTGCCTCAGGTTCTTCTGCCTCAGAAGCGGTCTTCTTGCTATCTCCATCATATGCGAGGACACGACTATGGTGAGCACGATAGCACAAGAGGCGCCAGCGCTGTAGGATTGTCGCCTGAAGACGACCAAGAATGAATTCATCCTTCGCAAGGCTCGTTCCATTGCTAATCTCCATTCCAGAGATCCTTTCGCTCGTCGTATGGGCCATTTCACTGCTCTCGGATTCGTCCTGTGCGATGATTGCAGCGCGGGTCCGCACGAGGTGTAAACGACACTGTATCAAAATATATTGCTTGAAATCTTGTGTCAACGAATTGCCTTCATGATCAACAGGATCGAATCTGAGGGCTCTCTGCTCCTCTTTCTGGGTACCGAGCTTACGAATGTCTGCGGCGATATCAAGAAGCAGATCGAGGTTAGCCTTCGCATCGTTCAATAATGATGCAATCTTCTGTACTGCCGTGCCAATGGAGCCATTGCGTTCCACTGAATTTAGACGATTCAACGCTTCGTAAGCTTTTGAATCTTGCAAGGGATGAAGTAATTCGGCCAACAACGGAATGAGACAGCTCTCGACTCCTTCCAGAAGCTGAAGAATCATTGAGGCCACTGGCGCGTTCAGCCGTAACCGGTAAGCGATAGACATGCGACCGCGAGCGTAAACCCCCAGCGCTGCATTCCATACTCGCAACCGAGCTGCTTGGTCGTCTGCCCATTTGAGAATGATTGGCGGCAGGTCTTTTCGTGCACTTATTGCTGTAAGTCTGTCACTGCAGCGTCGAGCCACAATAAGGATCGAGTCGACCGCTTGAACGGCCATGATGATGTCCCCAGTGTGCTAAGCTGCCTGCCGAGGAGTCCTTTGCGCATTTCGCGCACAACCAGGAATCGACACCCAACGCAGAGCTGTGAGTTCGAAGTGTCCCGTTGAGCTCAGATGATGCCGGCGATAGCCTGGATGTCATCGCGGCCCGAGACCTGCCTGTGTCCCCAAATGAGTGTGTCGCCCGCAACAACGCGCCACGACTTACGACACCGAGGATAGAGCATGCATAGGTCTCCTGATCACGCGCGCGAAAAACATCATGCTACGTGCGTTCGTGAGCAGCGACGATATGTCGTCTGGTGGACATATTTGAAATCGGCATTGTTCGTCATAACTTTTATACACTCCCGCGCGACGCAATGCCACGTGGGATATAAGCATTGTGTACCAACCTTGGAATGGTCGATCTTCGAGCTAGCACTTACTAAGCCGTAATGCCGGATTCTGACCGAACCATCGAAGGAGCAACGTCTTTGGTGAAGGAGATTCTGCCCGACTTGATCGACGTTGCCTGCTTCTGGGCGACAAGCGAAAATGTGGAAGCAGTAAGGGCCCGTGACACGCTCAAGCAGAATGCCCGCCGGCCCTTTCATACGTTTCTTTATCAATATCTTGGCAAGCTACATCATGAATTACTTCGTGTGCCTGTGCGGCTGACGAAGACCAATGACAAGACACTTCATCAAGCCCTGGCGAGGACATTGAGCATATTCGAAGATGAAGTCATTGTGAGCTCACGGGCATTTGGATTGATCTCTTGGTCATGGTTCTCGAGAGATAAGCAGCATGAGCGGACACTCGGGAACATGCTCCATTGGGCAGCACGCAGTCGTTGCCACGACGAGGACAAACTTTTATGGTTAATCAAAAACACGCGCTTAGCAGCGCCACCTGAACAAGTCCGAACAAATCTGCTTGACGCGGTCGCTTCATGTGCCTTGCAGATCGAGAAACTCCTCCCTGTTTACGCGGTACCATTCGAAGATGAGGAGTTTGCCTCGATATCTGCCGAGCAACGTGCTGCATGGCGGAAAGTCGAGGAGATGTGCAAAGGGGTAGAACATATACATCGCCAATTGTCCAGCGCCTGGAGGTGCAGCTGCCCAAATCCCCACGAAGCGCTCCATTTCGCGATCAACCCATACAGTTCGCGCGAGGACGGAACCATATCGTCTGCAGTTCTGCATGACTCCAGTGGCTGGAAGAGAACGGCCATGCTGATGAAGTATGCACAACACGGGAACGCCAATTACGACGAGTTTTGCCAAGATCTGAATGCATCCACGGCTGACCGTCCCTGGTACACCATCTCGAACTGCGCCAGCTGTATGCAGCCCATGACATTCGATCAATTAGAAATGCGGCTGCAGAGTCGACCCTTGCCAAAGGAGCGGCTATGTCTGGCTGTGATTTTATCGCATCTGTATCTACATCTCAGTGGTGGAGCCTGGTGGCCATATACCCGTACGGACGCCTTCATCCGCTTCGATGGACCTGAACGCAGCTCGCTCTCACCGCTCAGCACCCCTTTCCTTCCATTCTCTACCTGCATGGAGTTTCAACCCGATGTCCGCTTTGGGTTCGTGAATCCCTCCATGCCAAGCCTGGTGCAATTCGGAAAACTCCTTCTCGAAATCATCCTGTGGGAGTCCTGCAGTTGGGAAGGTAACGCATTCGAAGAGAGCCTGAGGAAGTTGCGGTGCGAAAGCGATCTTGCCAACGTCGACAGGATCCTCGTCGCTATCATCGCGTGCACAGGATACAAGGGGGAAGATCGGCTGCGCGCCAAAGCTTGCGATCAGACCATTCGCAATAGCGAGCGGATGCGCATGGAATTCTTGACAGTCGTCATACAGAACCTTGAGTACGTTCTGCGCGTGGCGTACCAGATCGATGCGAATATGCTCTTTTCACTGCCCGAGCGGAACGTCACTCCTCGACGAGAACCAATGAACGATGATGAGCGTCGCCGTGATGCGCGGAACGACGCTCTGGAAGCTGTCATCGCATCGGAACTGGCACAAATGGGGCGTCCTGCAGTGAAGCCAATGGATCATGCTGTGATACCGGACATCGAATTCGTCCTCAATGATGACACCGGAGAAGAGCAATCAATCGAAAGCAGAGAGTAAGTCTTGTGAGGCCCATAACAAAACGATTGTGCTGATTGGAATTACTCAGAGTTACTGAAGCAGACCTCTGGAATCAGAGACTGTTGCCGCTAAAAGGGTTGATCCTGCCGCAGAACGCGGTCGTGACGAAGGTCGCAGTGCTCGACACAGGCTTGCATTTCGATGCCGACATCGCCGATCTCTACGACGATCGAGCTGAGGCGTACTGTTTTCTCGAGAACGACGCAATCCCATCACAGGTGGGTGCTGACAGTCCAGCCCCACTACGGTTCGATGGCGATGAGGACGGGCACGGCACGCACATGTGCAGCATAGTCCTGGATGTCGGCACTAATTGCAAAGTCTACTCTGGGCGCATCGCACGGACGCGAGAGGACATACGTGGTAAGAAATCAAGGCAAGAGATAGCTGCAAGAATCGCTCGAGTAAGTTTTCACATTCTCATCCTTGACCAGAAGGATGCGAGCTGCGCTGACTAAACCAGGCAATAAAACACGCCGTCGATATATGGAAAGTCGACATCATCTCCATGTCCTTTGGATTTGTAATCAAATCCAAGGCTGTCTCTGAAGCCATCAAATATGCTCATGACCACCAGGTACTACTATTTGCCGCGGCTGGTAATAACGGCAGTACCGAAAAAGTACGATATCCGGCACGGGATCCCAACGTCCTCTGCATCCACGCGGCGACCGGTTTCGGCAATATGTACAATGGAAATCCAACAAAGAAAGATAACACCTCCAATTTCGCGCTGCTCGGAGTGGCGCTGGAAGGGTTCACTCCACAGATGCCGGCAAAGGTCCGACGGTCAGGCACCTCTCAAGCGACCGCCGTGGCCGCAGGTGTGGCTGCACTGATCATCCAGATCATGCGCGATTCCAAGGGCGAAGTGCGTAGAATGGGCTGGACCGCGCAAAGATATGAGAGTGCGCTATCACAGCTCAAAGAGCTTGAGGGAATGCGTAGGGTCTTCGAGAAGATGTCGACTCAGAGGAATGAATATGAGGTCGTCACGCCTTGGTCCTTGCTGGACGGGATGGGAGCTGTCGAGCGGAGCATGCTGTCGGGACATATCTGTCACACGATCATGACGCTTATGGAAGATTACGACGACGACGAATGATCTGACTGGCATATTTGACATTTCCGCTATTGTATATCCCGTTTACATCATGCATCATCCACTTCATAGGCGGCTTCATCATAATCCAACTCATCGAGTAGACTCGTTGACGGTCGCTTACGCTGATCGTCGAGGACCCCGTCACGGTTATATGATTCCTCATCATACCCTTGCCTCTTCTTCCTGATCCGCCTCGTCTCGAAAGCAAGGACGAACCTCGCCTTCTTCTCGACGACAACGATGTGATGATCTTTGCGCCTGGCATTGATGCTCGCGCCAATCTCGACCGGAATCCCCAACGGCGTCAAATCAATCTCAGGACCGATTTCTCCTCCACGATCTTTCGCATAGCCCGTGACGATGACCGCGCTCTCCGCAATCTTGACGCCCGTGACCAGGAAAAATGAAGGCCTCATGACGTTGAAGATCTGCTGCTTGACCGCAACGCCCTGCAGCGCCTTCTCGAAATACGCATCATCAGGTAGGAACCACTGCGTCTCGACGTCCTTCGCATGGATATAAACAAACGACGCATTCGAGCCTTGACCAGAGACGTTTCCGCCAACGCCCTGCAAGAAAGGAAGATGGAGCTTGATCCCCGCGCCACCGGAGCGTAATTTATCGCTGTCGAGGACGACGTTTGGATCGGTGCTCTTGCGGAGAAGTTCTTCCGGGACGTCGATTCTGCTGGAGCGGTTCAGGATTCGCTTCGTGTCGGGGCGGTAGGGAGATGTCTTTGTGCGGGGATGGATGGAGCCTAGCTTGACGTCGGTGTCGGGGAGCACGTCGAAGCTGGGTGGTTGGAGGAGGGCGTAGGTTGCTTGATCGACGGCGGCCATGGCGCTGGCAGAGTGGGAGTACGACTTGCAGCTTCTTGGAATGTGATCGCGTGCCTCTGGGTGAAAGCTGGATGCCGCTGGCCTGATTCGGTGATGTCTTCCGGGTGCTTGATCAAATGCGGATGTGAAGAACAGAATTGACGGAATAGAGCTGCACGTGGGCGTCCTTCAGCGCATCTTATCTACAGCGCGACATCGTTCCATCCGCGTCAGCTCCATCTTCAATCGAGCAGCGTGCATGCCTTGCACAGCCTCCACCAGCTTCAGTGCAGTGACAAGCTGCCGAGTGATGTTCCCCTTTTGGGCGCGGATGTGGGGAACTGCGCTGACGAACAGATGACAAGCTATGAAGCTCTCGCCAAAACATGCGACTTTTCTATCATCTCCAATCGTTGCTTGAGATGATCCCTCTCATTGTATAGCCGCAGCTACAAGCACACCTGGGCAGACCATGCTGTACGTCGCCGAGCGAAGAAATCCAGGTCGCAGAGCGATAACGGCAACCCTAAGCCAACCCGACTGAAGGTTCCGTTCCCTATTCCGTTCCCTATCGACATCCCATTGATGATGAAGCCTTCGCGACGTTTTTCTGTCCACAGACGGAGTTCTTCGGTCCAATCAAAACCGCACGAAGATGAACACCTCATCATACAGCAGCACAAGTATCTAGTCGGCAGTAACATGGTGATGACGCTCCCCGCGTGCTGTGATGATCGGGAACAGACCATGATTATCACCACAGGCAGGAACATAACAGCGTAACGATGAGTAAGACCACGCCGCAGAACCGCCGCTCATGTGGGGCGAAGACATGAGGCTGAAGGTTGAATTGGATTCCGAGGTGGTCCCACTGAATGGAAATGCTGGCCAAAACGTGAAGCTTCAGCTAACAAGCGCACAAGCGCCCGTGAAACGCTGTCAGCTGCTCCTGCCAATGCACTTCCTCTCATCTGAAACGCGGCGACCACCGCATGACCTGCATCGTCAACCACTTCCAGTCGTCATTTGCCTCATTGAATCTTGGTCTGCTGATCACAACCTGCTGACTGTAATCAACTTCGTCGTCGAAACATGGCAGATAGTGCAAAGTCTGAAGATCAAGATGAGAGAGGTCACGACGACGGAGACGTGAGTGACGGGACAGTCGGAAGGCCGCACAGTCAGATATCATCAAGTGAAACACGCAGCTCCTCCCCATTGACACGCCGAGATTGCAAGTGTACACGCTACTGTTTGAGCCCATCAGCGCGCTTAGGCTGCTTGTCGGCAGTCCCTTTTGATGCTGAGCTCACCAAATGCGTCGCGATCACAAACTTCAATTGGAATCTGACCTGACCCTTTTCTTTTCGCTCACGCACAACACAATCATCTCTAACTACCCACATTCCTTCGCTTGAACACCTCACCGTCGTTTGCCCAGCAGCCGACACATCCGCTCATTCAACGTGGTCTTCACCATTTGGCGCCGCCGCTGGTTCCTCGGTCGCCGTCCATTCTCTGCATCTTGGCTCCTTCCAGCACTCGGTCGGTCTTTCGGAGAAACCTCTGCAAAACGAGAACTCTCGCTCGACGTGGTTCGGCTGAGCCTCTGATCACCAATACGAAATTTCTCTGGTCCTGGCTGGCTGGTAAGAAATATCGCATTCACTCGTTTCGGGTCATTCGTTCCAGACGTCTCCTCACCTCAACTGAGAATGCGCCTATCTCTCCTTTCCATTCTGCTCACGGTGCTGGCGTGGATTCACATCACCCATGCCCGAATCGTTTTCGCTCATTTCATGATGGACAACGCGTACGCCTATAACCTCGAGCAATGGAGCAAAGACATCACTGCAGCGCAGCAGATCGGGATTGATGGCTTCGCATTGAATTGGCACGCTCCTGATTGCAGCCCGGATATGCAGTGGACGCTCTACCGCATCGACGATGCTTTCAGCGTGGCTCAGAAGAAGGGCTTCAAGCTGATGTTCTCCTTCGACATGAGTCACACCATTTGTACCACATTCTGGAATCAGACCTTCATGCAGCACATGATTGACAAGTATGCTGGCAACTCGGCTACCTTTCGCTGGAACAACAACATCCTCGTCTCGACATATGGTGGTGATTCAGTCGCTCAATACGGCAATGACTTCTTCCAAGACTTGAAGAATGCTATGAAATCTACCAACGCCATCACTCTTGCACCTGCGCTCACCGGATACTCATACAGCGCCCAGAAAGACGCTCAGGCGGCTGCTTCGAAGCTTGTCAATGACTACCCTTCCATTGATGGATATTTCAATTGGCAGGCTTGGCCACTTGACACTTCCAACGATCTAAATGTCACGCCGGATCGCACCTTCCAATCAGCTTTGAAGAAGGCTGGTCGTGCTGGACCATACATCATGGGTACGTTCATGTGCTTTTTCCCACCACAGACCCGTCGGGTTATCTTGCTGACATGTCTCATCAGCGCTCTCGCCTTGGCAATTCAAAGACCTCAACAGTGGCAATTACATGGACGCCTGGGTCCAAAAGTCCGACACACTCTTCGCCACCCGCTTCAAGCAAATCCTCGGCGACCCAGCCTCCAACACAACCTCCAACACCACCAATCCCGCCTTCCTGCCCGACATTATCGAGCTGCTCACCTGGAACGACTTCTGCGAATCCCACTACATCCGCGATCTCTCCTCTCCAGAGATCACCAGCAGCGACTACGCCGACTTCGGCACCATGGCCCAATACATCTACGGCTTCGACCACAGCCCCTGGCGCCTCATGGCACAATTCTACATCTCATGGTGGAAGACCGGCGTCCCGCCTCGTGTCACGAAAGACCGCGTCGTCTTCTGGTACCGCGTTCATCCCAAGGACGCCGTCTGTCGCGGCGGGACATCCCCTGGCTCCTCCGTCCGCAACTCCCAACTCCCCGCCGACGCCGTCTTCGCTTGGGCGCTAGTCAAGGAGCCTTCGACCATCAGCCTTTCACTTGGCAAGAACAAAGGCTGGACCTTCCTCGCTGATCCTAAGCTCGGTCCGACCATCGGCTCGATCCCGTTTCCTACTGATCTGGGCGATCATGCGGTTGGTGTCAAGCCGGAAGTCGCGGTCATGCGCAACGGTACGGTCGTACAGTTCGCGCAAGGTCCGCTTGCTGTCACGCAGGATTGCGCTTGGCAGAATTTCAATCCGGTCGTGGGACTTGCCGGGCCGGGGTTGGGCGTCCCGATTTGATACACTGTGCTACAGCGGTGACTTAAGTTGGTCCCTGTGAGAGTATATTCGTTCTGTGCTTCCTTTGCTTCCCGCGCAGCTGGTCTGCCGTGGGCCACGATATGTAGAAAGGACAGCCTCGATGACTGAAAGTGGCGTGAACACTTTGTTTGAAATGACCCGACATGATCAATGAAAGAAATGACATGAATCGAAATGGTGTCTTCAAGATCTTCCCTGGCTTCCTTCTGCAAACACCCTGCACAGTATCTACGTGTCCTCAAAGGATATCTGTTCATCTCCCGCAAACGTGCGACACAGCATGGTCACATAGGTACCTGCGGGACATGCGTGGGAGAAATCCTTCGCTCCCCATCCATCCCGGATCCTTGTTTTGTGAAGTAGCACTCTCTCAGAAGAGCATTCCTGCACACCCACGATGTCGCACGCTAGAGATGGAAAATCGCCATTTCTCGTCGCCGTGACTTTCGGCGCAGGATTGAACGTTCTTCTCAGGTCGATTGGCGTGAGGCTTGAAATGTAGCTGCGAGCGAGCTTGGGCGCCCAAATTCTAGAAACACAGAATGGATGCTGAACGTCGCCAGGAGGTACAGACGCTCGCGTCTCGACGAATTTGTGACGTTGAGTATCCACCTGGGCAGGTAGGAATAGAACGGCTTTGGAATTAGTGCGCGATAATTATGCAAAATCGATCCATCATCGTGTAGGTAACAAATCTTGAAAATCATCTCGAAGCCCATCGGCGAATGTCTGGGACTGTGGGACTTTGGAGCTGCTTAACATTTCGCGCGGAATCGCTGCACAGCATCTATTCATCGGAAGCGTTAACTAAACATCAGTATCCTCAAATACCTAGGCAGTCATCGTTGGAGAAACACGTCTAAGATTAGAAATATATTTCGGCGAGCAAATGGTGTTTGTCGAAGGCGAAAACTTCCTTGGGGCACTGTAGCCGCCCGCGACAAAGAGGGACACACTCACAGCAATGTGATACGCACAGCACAGGGATGCCGTGCCTCCACAACCAACTAATGACGAACCTTGAGATATTCCACATATATATGTGCGATGACCATCTGATGTAGGCAAACTTGCCTTTTGCGTTTTCATCGACAATGCCCGGACATCAAAGCTTCACTTGAGCCGTTGGTCGATCACTTCACAGCGCTTCATCACAGCCTTTTGAAATTCAAGATGACTCCCTACTTACCCATCGAATTGCTCATACAGATCGTGGAATGCATTGAAGGGGACAAGCGAGACAGCACCTTACGCAACATAACCCTGACCTGCCGACTTTGGTCCAATCTGTTCAGGAAATGCCTTTACAAGGCGCTCGACTTCTCAGAAGATGAGGCTGTACGAGATCTGGATACCGAAGAAGATCACTTGACGACGTTTGATCGTTTCGTATTGACCATTATCAAGTACCCTCATTGTGCAGAACATGTCAAATCCGTCAAATTCCCAAGCAAAGACATGACGCGTTACAACTCAGAGCCATCGAACGACTTCATTCTCGCTATCGAGTCGTTGCAGGGCTTATCTCCCAACCTTCGACAATTGATACTCGCAGCTTTCCGCGAAACTGAAGCCCGGACCAAAATTATGCTCTTACTCCTCTTATGCAAGAACCTCGAATGTGGAAATTTCATTGAGCCTACCCACGTTTTCGGCTACAAGAATAATTTCACAAAGTTTTTCGAGGAATTCATAGCATTGCGGCGAATGTTGTGTACACCTGAATCGGCGATCAATATCCGCGAGGTGGAGGTATTCAATATAGTAGAAGAGGACCCCACCAGTTCTGCGGGCATTCAGGATTACAGCAGATGCATCAACATGAATGATATCGCCTATCTCCTGCAACTACCATCGCTCGAAAAAGTCACAGCGCACGAGATGGACAATAAAGGGTTTGCAGCCGACATACCTCAATGCAGTTCAAAATCTATTCGATCTTTCAACTTGGTGCGAAGATTGAACAAAGAGCCATACTCCAGCCCGATACCAGATATCCTGAGCTACCTTCCCCAGCTCGAACATTTCTCTGTGATTTACAACCTACACTGCATAGTTCATTTTCAAGACCATCACCCGAAGGAAGGGTTGCATACGACATATTCAGCTTTGTGTGATAATGGCAAGAGCATCAAACATTTTGAATTCATCTTGAGCAGCCACGATTGGGACCTCGGATACATGACTGCAGAAGTGAATCATGAAACCATATTCGACAATGGTAAGGAAACATCAAGACTCCGTCACATCTACGAAGCAAAGTTCAGTCTTCGAGACATGCAATGTCTGGAATCGTTGCATCTAGACGCTGAGCTTCTTTTCCTACATCGTCATCAGTACGACGGGCATGGGCAACATGGCCCAACCAATGGACTGTATAGCGAGTCATTTTTCGTTGACTTCCTTCCTCCGACTCTGAAGCATTTGTCATTTACTGCAATGTTTCCTCAAGGGGACGATTTTGCGATGCACCAGAGACAGCTACGATACCTGCTCACTCACGAGTCATTCTCTGAGCTTCAACTGGTAATACTGGGCAATTGCTCTCTCTGGAACGATCTCTTCAGTTTCAAGGATCTGATCATATCTCACAAATGGGACATCGGAATCAACACAGGTCGGCCCGGTCACAAGTCCACTGAACGCATTTTCTTGACAAGACCTTCGCTATTCAGACCAAAGCACAGAGATCCATCGGAACCAAACTGGTTGCGGGAAGCGCGGCTGGATTCGCTCTACACGCAAGAACGTCACAATGCGATGGCGCAAGTACAGGACGAGCCCCGATTCCCAAGACCACCCGGGAAGTTACCACGAGTGAGGAGCTGGGTCATCTCTCAATTGGAGGAAATCGAAGCCAGGGCCCCTGATCAATGCTCTGAATGCAAAGCATTCGCCGCTGGGCGGCGTCTCACTTCCAGCTGAATCGGACCAACATCCTGGCCCAAGTGCGATTTCGAGTGATGGGGTTTGAGCAATGGAGTAGCTTTGTAAAACAATAATCGCATATCAAATGAAAAGATCCCCAGAAATTTCCACAGAGTGACTCTCCATGCGAGCAAAATTCTCAAACCAAGGCGCTCGGAAACCGAGCTTACGCGGCAGCGCTTCATCAAGCCGCTGAGCTTCTCGAGCTCAGCAGGTTGGATACAATCGGCGTTCGCGACTATAGTCCGCAACTGTCTGTGAAAGCGTCTCGCGTTTTCCTTAGCAATGAACGCGTGCATAGAAGTGCTAGATCGATGATGCGAGTACATATATATATGTATATTTACGCTCCAGATTGGGCATACTTCAGTATTTGTGGAAATACGTGCACGCGGTTACAGGATGCAATGTGATGAACATGCGCGGACGTTGAAGCACGCCTCGACGCAGAACTGGTATGTTACAACTATGTTGGTTGGTATCTTATCTTGCATGCAATGCCCGGCTTGGAGGATCTAACCTGCGCCGTTCAGCTCGACGACGGCGATGGCTTCAACAGAGGTGGACTTTGGCATCAGGTTGCAAGAAGCTTCGAATCTACGGAAAGAACATCAAAGCTTGCACTTTACAGTGCCGGTCCGTCAGATTCTACCTGGTCATGGACATACCGAGATCCCTCCCGCGAGGCTTGCCTTGATGCCTGTACTCAAAACTTTGGTTGTTGACATGCACTTTCTCTTCCTCATGTTTCGTACACATAAGGGAGACGAAGACCGTTTCCAAGATGATCAAAACGAAAGCGTTTCACGAAATGTGGAGACCGAAGACGACTCACCCGACGAGGAAGACGAAGACGATTCTCAAGATGGGGAGAGCGGAGACGGCTCAAAAGATGAAGAAAGCGAAGACGATTTCCAAGACGAGAGTGGTGAAGGTGACGCAGACAATTTACAGCATATGTCAGGCGCTCGTTGGGGTGAAGACTACCTGGACAGGTCACTACCAACGAGTCTGGACTTTTTGGTAATGCACCCTTCTTGGGAACGGGCAGCTTATACTTCCTACACTTCTGAAGCACATATGGCCGGACAAATAAGTCAATTGCTTTCCCTGATGTGCCACGAGAACTTCGCACAACTCAGATAAGTGACGTGCTGCTCTACGGTCGCCCAAAACTTGACCCTGCGCAACAGTCGTAAGCCTAGGGTGGAGTTCCAGCGATGGATCGCTTCGCGACAGTTCGAAGTTATTTCAGTCATCGCAAGAATGTTTTTGAGGCCAGCAAGACATTAAACGCGTATTCTCTCCGCTGTGAGACCCCCGGCTGTGTTCCTATGGAGAGGCTTCAGTGTATGCCAACGCGATTTACTTTTGTTCACGATGATAGATCGGACTCCGTGCCGCTCTTGTTATTCATCGTGAGACTCGGAATTGCGAAGGAGCTTCATGTCGACCACAATATAAGCAAAGCCTTGTCCGAGACCAAGGTTTCGATAGTAGATGAGGCTGGGCCTAAACCATGTTCGTTAAAGACGCGCCTACTGACTCGCAGAATCTTCATGGTAAACAAGCTTCCGTCAATCTTTTAGTCCAAAGATGACCGACCGCATTTGGAAGCATCATGAAGGGTAGTAAATGTTTAATCAGCAGTGGACTTGGCAGAAAATTTAACATTGCGCGTCGGGAGCTCGACCTCACTCTGCGAATTTTATACATTTATGCTGTCATTGTCGTATTATCCTATTATCTAATGTTACTGCGATGTCAGACCCAACTTACAGAAGTACAAGTAGCATACTGACCAGTTTATGATACGGCTCGTCCGGTTAATGATTGTAGTGGCCAATGAAAAGATTCCCGATGTGGTCAAGCTTTTGGATGAGTCATAAGGTGGTCAGCCATGCTGCATATTGTCAGGACAATATCGCTCAAGGATGCAGCAGGACTGAACATTGTGTAAACAGAAGCATACTCATTATGAGTCAATCTGGGCGATGTGAGCTTATGACACAAACATGAAATGTGAAGCGATACATGATACATGAAATGCCACTGCATGGTGCGGCAAATCGCAGAGCGTGCACGACGGGATAACCACTAGACGACTACATCACTCTGCTATCGTAAATACAAGCCTGTGGTGCGCTCCATATCAAGCGCCATCATGATTATGAAGTATGTCGATTATAATGGGCGAGGAGCAGCTCAGCTGCTAAACGTGCCGCGGCTAAATGAAGACATTGTCCACTTGATTTGTCAAGATATTGTCCTCAAAGAACGACCAAAGACTTGGCTGAGTGTCTCACGGGTCTGCAAGACCTGGCACGCCGCAGTCACTCCTCTACTATACCGAAGAATCGATTTTGCAGCGATCAAGAATGAAGGATCTTTTCACTACTTCATGCGCACAATCGCAGAGCAGCCACGGCGAGCTCAACATGTGCTTGCATTGAACTTTTCGCGGACACGGATCCTAACCCCGCGCCCTGGCCAAGAGTCTCTCGAGGAACCAGTTTCGTGGGATCTTGCTCTGAACGAAGTCAATTCATCGGCAGAGCTCCGACAACAATTGGAGCAAAATCTTATGCGAAGAGGAGCTGCTGCCGACGCCGCCAAGATAGCACTGTTATTGCTGCTATGCATCAACTTGAGTCGCATCGGTCTCACCGACGACCACCTGGTGATCCCGCACTCGCCACTTTTCAAGGTGTTAGAGATCGCCAAATTGGGCTCTCCATTGGTTCTAACAAAGCTTGTCTCGCTTGACTTGGAAGGGTCGGGACTCGTGCACGTAGAAAAGTTGGTACCGTTCTTTCAATTACCGAACATCAAACGCCTTGCCCTGTTCAATATTGCGGACGCATCTACCAAGCTTCTGGGCGTCGCGTCCAGCCCAATGAGCACTGTTCGCCGGTTTCATTACAGTCCGATGGCTGAAGAGCACCCAACGGCATGGTACAACAACTATCAACACAGACCGCTGCGCTCAGAGGTTCTGAAAGACATCTTCAAATATCTGCCTTGTGTAGAGCACCTGAGTTTTTCACTTGATTACCGTCAGGGTTTCTGGACAGACTTACTGAACGCTTTCCGCAAGCATCGTCCGCCGCTGAAAAATCTTGGAATCGATATGATAGGTCGAGGAGAGCTTGTCGGGATCCCTAATTTGCAAGACATGCACTCACTCTTGGCGCTGCGCATAAACTATTACTGCTTGTTCGATGGTAGCCCTGGCTATAATCCCGGTATTCAATCGGGACCGTTGTCGAGACGACATCTCAGCGAGATATTGCCGTTGGATCTCGAGTACCTGCACTGTGATTCTGGTTCTAGTATCACAAGGGGACAAGGCGGAACCACACCACAGACGACCAGGAGGCATACTGATCAGATATTACAGTTTCTCTCCGACCCGGAATTCACGCGTCTACGAAGTGTTGTTGTTGAGAACCACCACTTTGGGGTCACAAACAAAGAACGACACCTGGTCCCGAAGAACATAAAGGAGTGGGCCAAGAATCAACCGTGGCACGTATGGACTTGGCAGCACGGCAACAATAGATGGTATCTCTGTTTCGAGAAGCAATCTGTCTCCCGAGAGGACTTCTTTCAAGAAGGACGCATGCCATCAGGACCGTTCATCTATCCTTGAAAGCTTGCGTCGCAGAGGAAGTTTGCCCGCGTTGCATACGTCGCTGATGATGCGCGAACATCGCCATTCGCGATTATTGTATAAGCAAGCCCATGAGTCCGAGCCTCCTATCCATACGTACATTGCAGATGTCTTCCATGTCTCCATGACATATGAAACGGGATTTTGCCGCAAGGATATGGTTCATGGAAATGGATGCTTCGCTCAACGCCAAGATGGCTGGAATTGCCATGTAGAGCCATACATTTTCGTCGCAGCAAAGCCGACCAATGTCATTGCATGAAGAAAGTCCGTCCGGGAAACCTCACCTGGCGTGGCGGTTGTCGAAGGAATGAAAGAGAGCACTCGAAATGTTTTCAAGGCGCGATCACGAGCGTGAAAGTCTTTGGAAGGGGTATTGGCGGGCTTTCGTGGTCGATCAATGCTTGTGAGGACCTTTTCGCCATCAGCCCTCAGGTTTTATCCTTTGTGCGCAACATCAAGATTGAAGCAGGATCCTGCTTCATGTCCGCTCCGTTCGATGTTGCAGATCAAGGTAGACATGGGAGAATGGTGTGATGAGCTCTTCTGTAGAGACCGTGCTCGAAGTCTTGACGCACATATGAATTGCCAGCGAATCGGGGGCCGCGGATTCCGCAGGCGATCATTCTACGCGGGGGTGCATAAACATCAGTAGTGCTCGCGGCTGTACCAGATCCTCTTCGTTGATATACGGCCAGATATGTGCGCTGCGATAGACCGTCTGTTGGCTGCCATCTTGTGGGGCTTCCCTGTAGAAACCCGCAGAATCGGGGTGATGTGTGGCACTCATCTTGTCCGGAAGCCACACCGGGAGCAATGTTTTTCGACGTTGCTCCGATATCTGCTTGAGCCAACGCTTACGGATGGTAGCTTCGTGTCGCGCAAGAAAAGCTTGCAATCGCGAGTGATCTTCGAAAATCTGGAAGCGCTTTGGCTTGGGTTTCTTCAACGGCCGATGCAGTGAGCATTTCTGGCATTGGAGGGCCACCCTTCTCACCAGCGCCCGTCATTTTCATCATGTGGGGCATGACTTCTTGGGTCATGGTGGTTTGCGATCTATGAGGTCAGTATATGCAGAGATCTGCAATGAACGAGGAGGAGAAACATGAGCGAGAAGTGGGCAGATGAATTCGATTTAGCTAGGAATTTAGTGATCTCATGCGTCTCCCACTTCGCCTTGCCGGCATAATTGTGCTCAATTATTAGCTGGAAACTCGAAAACTCGGCGATCGTACGTCCCGGCGCGGTATGAGCATTTACATTTCGATGCGATTGGGTGCACTTCGGCCCTGTCTAAGGTAATCCGTCCTGAAGCAGCACTTCCCAGATGGCCGCGGAGGTTCCAAGGTTTGCATGGATATTCAGCGCACGTGATACCGAATTTGTGAAGCCTGTGCATTTTATGCATCCCGCCTGAACGTCACCTGAAAGCATTAAGCGCAGGCAGACCACACGCACTGCAACATCTATACCATGGCAACAATGACCGCACAACCGCTCGCGGCTTCATCGCCGCAATGGCTAGTCGATCTCAACTCCATATCCGGTGTGACGGCTACAACAGTTGCGACCAAATCGAAAGCACACGTCTTCCCTGACCCACCGGGCTTTCCATCCTCCACGACCATCCAAAGCCGCTCCACGAAGCAATCCATCAAATCCTCTACAGCCGTCGCCGGCGCATCCAGTAATGCAGTCACACCACGCAAACCTCCCACAACGGAAGAGATGGATCAGTTAAAATTGAAGAAGGCTTGGGAACTTGCTCTCGCGCCTGCAAAGCAACTCCCCATGAACGCCATTGGCATGTATATGTCCGGAAACAGCCTGCAGATCTTTAGCATCATGATGGTGATGATGTTGTTCAAGGGGCCGATCACCGCGATGTTCAATATCAACGCGACGTTTCAGAGATTGGAGAGTGAAGGCAACCGGCAGCAGATGATTTTGGTGAAACTTGCGTTCGTCGGGTGTAATTTGTTGGCTTTAGCTTTGGGCATTTGGAAAGTTAACGGCATGGGATTGCTGCCGTATGTTCCTCCTTTTTCCTGCAAGGCGTTTGAATGTCTACGTACTGACTGCTTTACACAGAACAACGAGATCCGACTGGTTAGCATGGGAATCGGCGCGAGAACCCATCGAAAGAGCATTCTATGTACCATGACTATGACCTGCGAGCTTATTAGAGAAAATAGAAAATTTCTTCGGAGACACCCCGGAACATCACTCTCTTATAAGCTTTGGCGCTACGCACCTTGGTAGGGAATTCAGATTGTGCACGCTTTCTCGTAGAGGCTCGGGCCCGACGACGGTCTCGGTGTTCGAAACTTCCACACCCGCATATTGAGGACCTGTCACCAATCTACGCAGAATATGTTTTCGGCCGCTCCGAGCAAGATCCGTGCTGGATGGGTGTTAGCGGCGCGTTCTACGGACTAGCTTCCTCTCCTGTCGCTACTGCTTCATCTGCCCCGAGACTCTTGCAGGCCTCGTTATTACTTTCGTCGTCAGTTTCGTCGTTGGCCGCAATGTCGACGCCATTCGCTAGTTCTTCACCTCCAACCACGTCCTCCGCCGCCGCTATCAAGCGCTAGAACGCTACTGCCTGCCGCCGATTAAATCGATACCCTGGCCCGGTAGCTGTGCCGGTGTCACGCATACGTTACGTCCGTACGAAGAACACGAGCATCTGTTGCCACACCCGGCAGCGCTTCGCGATCGACGTCCGCTCCTGGTATGGCTGCAGCGGCTGATATCGGACCTGGTCCCGCTCCGTCCGTACTACTTGCATCTGGATCAAGATGCCACTTCCGGCGACGGTCGCCTGGCTGGCCGCGCCCACGTCGGCCATCGCCTTCTACACCGCTATAGTAAGCTTCTCAGTCAAAGTGGTCTCTGCTGCTGGTATTCTCTCGGCGGTTTCGGCCGGGCGACGTCCTGTGGGATTATCATCGACGACCGGCTCCTCGACCAGCTGTACGAGCACTCCGCGGTCCTGTCCCGCCAAGTACGACGCCTAGCCGGCCCGGCGCAGCCACGGGTTGGCCTCATCCACGGTGCCTTCGGCGATCCTCTGCTCGGCGTCCCTTTTTGCCGCGGCGACTATCTCGTTTGCCTGCTTCCATGTCTGCTTCCATGCAGATGCACATACGGCGCTGTCCGTACCCGGGCTGGTCGTGGGCGTCGCGTCGTCCGTCTACCGGCGCGGAAACACCTCAAAGTAGCCGGAGCTACGGCGGTCACAGCGACACTGCTTAGACTGTTGATAGCACTGTCGCCAAAGCCGCCGTATTGTCCTTATGCTCCGGCAAACGTATCGACACCACTCGGGCTCCAAGCCAGATTACATACCGTCTTGGTAGATGGGTAGTGCTTCAATTGGGGGCCCAACGGTGCTGGGCAGCAGAAGCTGACTTGCAGACAAGGCGAGTCCAGGCCATGTCTACACCTCTTCTGTAATATGCTAAGCGTCTTTATGCTCTATTCTACGATGTTTGCTCTCCGGATGTCGCCTTATATGCGTCGTAGCCCAGGAACAGCCGCAACCGAGTAGTAGTAATATTGCAGCATGCCATAGTCACGTGCTTTAGACACCCTGCCATAGCCAGTCGACCCCTTTCGAACACAGCTGGAGAATAGCAATCTAGGTAGGACACTCAACTTTCAATACTCTTCCCGCGCCTGCATATACCCGTAAGCGGCGATAGGTGAGAGTCACTTAGGTGTAGATCCCCCACCTAGGGATAGCTGAAATCGATCAACCAGTAATTGTTTCGGAAGGCATCTTCAAAGGTAAGCAAGAGGTTGAAGTGGAGCTTGCGCTGAAGTTATCTGACGTTTCGGTCGAAGGCGTGTTCCTTCGGTCTTTCATGCAACACCGACTAGGAAAATAATCAGCAAGCGTACGGCGTACGAAGTGCAATCTTACCTCAAGTTTGAGTAGAGAACATTATCTGAAGACTCCCCTACGATGCTCCGGAAAAGAACGTATTCGAAATACCTCTTTCCCAGCCAGAAACCCGCCTCACCACGGTTGGAAATTCGTCCGTCCACCCGTGATGCTCCCTTACTAGTACTGTCCGGGATCGCATTCAGCATCGCTAGTTTAGATCTTAGATCTTAATGGTACCCTAGTACTATAGGTACAAGCCTGTATATTGCGGTGGAGACCGGTAGCTATAGCTATAGCCAGAGTCACTCAAATGGTTGATTATAAACCCGTAGCAAATTATATAAGTCTAATCAAATGTCTACCCGTTGCAAGATTACATTTGTCGCAAGGATAGGAGGCCTCTTCTACTCGAATGTTACGGAACTTCTCGGTATCGCCGCTACCAAAACTTGTATATCCAACTCTTCGGAATGTAGTATCCGAAGTGTTGCTCAGCTCAACAACCAAACCGAAAGCTGGATCGCTTTGCGTAATTCCTGTAACCATCAGGAGGAGAAAGTACTTGAATCCGGTCTGGATCAACGGGAGCGGAAAGTCGAAATCTATGTCTGCATATAAGTCCCAGTCCTGCTCCTCTCCATATGGCAGTACTAACCTTTGCGCCCAATCGTTCTGGACGGAACGAAATGTATCGCGAACTTGCTTGAGGTGAATGCGGATCATTCGGGCTCGTAATGTTAAGACCGCATTCTTGACAAAACCCGTCTGGTCATCCGTCACAAACTCCATGTCAAATCGCTGGACGCGAAATATCTTTCTGGTGTCTGAACCAAACGTATGTCTCACGACGGGAAACGAGACTGAAAGCCACGAAAAGCTCGGCGAAGGATGGGTACGTTGATGCTGGACGACGCTCCCTTGGGAGGCGGCATTGGGCTTTGCTTCCCACAACAGCTCTGATCGGATTCGTCTCTGCCATATCCCGGCTCTGTAGACATCTCCCATTAGAGGCTCAAATCTTTTTGCGAGTCCCGCAATACCTAGGGCCTTATCACCGAGATAGGTAATGTCAGCTCGAGAGTCAGCTTCTTGGAGTGCCCACCATTGCAGGTAGACGGGGTCCTCTTTTGGTTGGAAAATTTGGAATCTCGTATAGCGTGACACATATGACCAAAGGTATTCGTACAGTCGACACTTGGGTCGCCATGTGCCCCAATTCCGGCTTTTGTGAAGTGCAAGATCCTTGGCCGTCGAGAAGACCTCGGAGAGTAGCATATTGTTAGGCGATGAGCGATGCAGGGTCAGTTTGGGGAACATTTCGGATCTGAACCCACTACAGCACTCCCACATGAGCTCGTGAGTTGAAAAATGTAGCGTACGGGGACTCAGACGTCTCTCTTGACAAATCCAAGCCCTCCTGGAAGCTGGTGATTCATCAATCTGGCGTCGCCCATAGTTCTCTGGAACTACGATTATGTCTCCTTCCGCCATGTGGACGATGTCCAGTACTGATGAGGCTGGGTTTCGATCGCGGAAAAGACCTTGACAACCTTCGCTGGAGTCGAGTGCGGAGATATTGCAATATCCATTCGCATACACCTCGTCCATAACCTTGGACTCGGACAACCAATCAGTCTCACTCCTCTGCACGATGCAGAGGGAATCAATCCATAAATACCGGACACCTAGTCTACGGGTGACCTCGATAGCTTCTTGAAAAGTCTTAGTCAAGAGCCGAATTTCGATGCCTCGTCTGAGCAGAGGTGGCCACAAGCAAGTCCGGCTTGCTTGACTTGCTTGACTTGATCCAAATGCGGTTAGTCACCAAGTCAAGTCGGCCAGGTTTTTATGAGTAATCAAGTCAAGCCGTAGATTGAGACTTGCTTGACTTGCTTGACATAGGTCTTGGCATAGATCTAGATTGTACATGTCGCGTACACTATGGCGAGAGTCACTCATCCGTATAGATTAGGGTCTCAGCGTGACCCTCCAGCTGCAACCCAAACCCTTATTTTCCCCTGCGGATACTGCCGGCGTCCAGACAGCCAATCAAAAGCTAGTAACCCCGAC